>NC_057807.1:150909716-150914038 GCF_018294505.1 Triticum aestivum
TGAGAAGCCTGCGGGGCCACCTCGGGGAAACTTGAGGGTTGGTTTTACTCGTAGCTTGTCTCATCCGTTGTGCCCTGAGAACAAGATATGTGCAGCTCCTATCGGGATTTGTCGGCACATCGGGCGGCTTTGCTGGTCTTGTTTTACCATTGTCGAAATGTCTTGTAACCGGGATTCCGAGACTGATCGGGTCTTCCTGGGAGAAGGAATATCCTTCGTTGACCGTGAGAGCTTATGATGGGCTAAGTTGGGACACCCCTGCAGGGTATAAACTTTCGAGAGCCGTGCCCGCGGTTATGTGGCATATGGGAATTTGTTAATATCCGGTTATAGAGAACTTGACATCAGATTCGAATTAAAACGCATCAACCGTGTGTGTAGCCGTGATGGTCTATTTTCGTCGGAGTCCGGGAAGTGAACACGGTTTTGGGTTATGTATGAACGTAAGTTGTTTCAGGATCACTTCTTTATCACTTCTAGCTTCTCGACCGTTCCGTTTGCTTCTTTTCTCGCTCTTACTTGCGTATGTTAGCCACCATATATGCTTAGACGCTGCTGCAACCTCACCACTTATCCTTTCCATACCCATTAAGCTTTGCTAGTCTTGATACCCATGGTAATGGGATTGCTGAGTCCTCATGGCTCACAGATTACTACAACACACAGTTGTAGGTCCAGGTAAAGTGATGATCTTGATGCGAGAGCGATGTTACTTGTTTTGGAGTTCTTCTTCTGCTTCTTCTTTGATCAGGGGATAGGTTCCTGGTCGGCAGCATGGGCTAGCAGGGTGGATGTAGTTTGAGTTTTTGTTTGTGTTTTATCCATAGTCGGATGATGCCCTTATGTATGATGTTGTCGTATTCATGTGGCATTGTATGCCTCTTGTATGTATCCCCAACTATTATGTAATGGTACGATGTAATGATATCCACCTTGCAAAGGCGTCTTCAATATGCGCTTCTATCCTTGGTGGGACCTTTGAGTTCCTATAGGATAGGGTCGCATATTGGGCATGACAAGTTGGCACCAGAGCCTCGACCGGCCATAGGAACCCCCTTGATTGATCGTGTAGTTTGGCCGATGTCGAGTCTAGAAGAAAACTGTTTTCGGAGTCTAGTTATATCGGAGAGTAGGAATTCTTTTTACTCCTCAGCCCCTTCGTCGCTCTGGTGAGGAATCTTGACGTAGGTGTTTTGACTTACTCCTCTTCCCTTTCAAACTTTCTTTAGGATCACGCAGTTGGTTTTTCGGTCGTTGGTTCTCAGCTCTTTTCATCCGGTGCATTTCTCGTCAAGTTGATTCGACCCTCTTTGTTTTACGAGATCAATCCTCCGTTCTTTCTCCATGTCGTCCTCAGTTATCTTCTTTTACCACCCACCCACCCTTTTCTTCTCGGAGCCGGAGTTCGTAATCGAGTATCCATCCTACTCGTGTGAAGTCTTTGCTTTCTTTCCTCAATTATTTCAACTAGTGTTTTCTCTTCAAGATATTCATCGGTTCTCCCTTCCAGGTGCCTTTGTTTTTCCCGCCCTCCCACCCCTTTTTCTTCCCGGAGTCTGAGTCTGTTTTGACCATCAATTTCATTCGTACGGAGCCTCTTCAATCTTTCATCAATTATTTCAATCGGTGAATTCTCTTTTGTTTGACATTCTTCATCTCTTTTCTGGTGGATTCAAGTCAAGTTTTTCGGTGTTGATCGTATTCTTTCACTTGGTTAAAGTGTTTTCCCTGTTCGTTCGCCTCTCGCCAGTTTATCATTTCGGAGTGTTCAAGACATATCAAGAGATTCGTCTGTGTTCGAATTAATTCGAGGTTATCACCTCATTCAAATATTTCAATTATTCTGGTGTATCATCTATCTCTTCAACAATCCTTTCCAACCGTATTTTTCTCTTAGTGGGCCCTAACCCACAGGTCTTTTCCCAAGATCTTACCTGACTCTTCTAATTCTGCCAGAGTTATTCTCAAATTCTTTTCAAGTGTGACGTAAGAATGGATCCCATCAGTCACATGCCTTCTCCTAGATTGTTTTCCAATTCTTTTCATCTTTGGTTCAACCCTTCCACTTTCTCATTCTCCCAGAGTATCTCAGTAATTTTGGTGGTGTTTTCCGTCATCATTTGAAGACCGAAGAAGAGTTTTCCCTCTAAATATTGTATGTTCTCTCGAAGACTCGCGATTCTAGTTTCATGTTATCCTCTCGAATTATTCCATTTGTCACATATTGTTTTCTTACCCATCTGGAGTATATCATGAGTTGTTTTTCCATTTCTTTTCACTGGAGACCATCAGTCTAGCTATCATTATCCAATTATCCTGGCGCTTCATTCAAATGTTCTTTAATCAGCTCGACTTCTTCCCGTTCTCTTGTATACAAATCCCCTCAAGCCTATTTGTTCTTCTAATTCTTCCCGGTGATTCATTCTCTTTCATTAGTCATTTTCGAATTTTTACGGTGGTTCGTTCAAGATTCTTTTTCTTTGATTATCATATTAATTCATTCATTCTTTCCAATCCTACCGGTGGTTCATGAAGACTTTCTCAAGTTTTGTGCTATACCCCTCTTAATCCTTTTCAAAAAGAATAAGTAGTATGCAAAATTCGTTTATCATGAATTAAATTTGATGAAGGATAAGCATACAATAAATCTTATTCTTATTTCATCGTCAAGTAATCCCTTTTCTTCGGAGTTTGTTCTCGATAAATAAATTCCAGTTCCAAGTTCTTTCATCTTTTCTTTTCCAGAGTTCAAATTTCCTCGGTCATTTCGTCGGAACCTCCATCTAAATCATCGCAAGCTTTAATCTTATTCTTTCATCCTTCATTCTATCTCATCATCCTTTTGTCACCGGAGTTCTTCATGGTGGTTCTTCATGATTTAATTCATTCTTCAAGAGTTCATCAAGATAATTGTTGGAGGAGCACAAATATCTTTTCCTCTTGCGTCTCGAAGTGCAATTAATTCTCCGTGTTTCTTTTGAAGTGGAGTTTTGCATTTCTTCGTTCTTCTCAGCTATTCAGACATTGGTTGTAGTATAATTTCACCTCAAGTTTTGAGTTGTTTTGATAAGTCCACAATAAGCTTATTCTTTCGTTGTTGATTTTCTCAACAACTCCATCCAATCCTTCATTCTAAGTTCTTTTCATTCAGTTCTTTCAATTCTTCCGGGGCCATTGCATTGTTCATCTCGTCAAGTGCCATCTCATTGGGTGAAGTTCATGTCTCCATTCCTTCCATTTTCAGCCGGAGTGCTGCCGGAATTCTTTCATTCGTATTCCTTTTCTATCTTGTTCTAACCGGAGTGGTTTCAGAGTCTATCTTTTTCTTGAGCTTTTCATTTTTGTCATATCTCCGTTCATCTTTTCTAACTGAGTGCTCTCGACTTTGTTCATCTTCTCTCTTGCACTATTACTTCACCTCTTCCTCTTTCTCTTTTGTCATGTTCCTAAGATCTCGGGACGAGATCTCTTGTTAGTGGAGGAGAGTTGTAACGCCCCGGATCCGATGCGCCAGGTGTCTTCCAGCTATTCGCTGTTTTTGCCATGTCATTTGCTTGCGTGTTGCATTTTGCCATGTCATCATCTGCATTTCATCTGCATGTTTTTCAAAACATGCATCCATTCGGGTTCCCCGGTTCTCTCCGTTGTCTGTTCTGAGCCCTACCACACTCGCACGCGCCCGTCGCACCTCTCAGACCTTGTTTCGTGAGCGGGAGAAAAACATTCTCGAAATGGACCGAGATTTGCCGAGTGGCCATGGTATATCACCGGTAGACCGCTCGTCAAATTTCGTTCCATTTGGAGGTCGTTTGATGCCCCAACGGTTAATCGTGTAACCCCGAAACCCCCTTCTCTTTGCAGCCCAGCACCTCTTCACACAGCCCACCTAGCCCATCTAACTCCCATCCATGCTCTCCGCCTTTCGATCACGATCGTGTGGGCAAAAAACACACCCCATTTGGACTCCCCTAGCTCCCTCTACGTATAAAACACCGACCTCTCCCGAAATTTGCAGATGAAACCACCCCTAACCCTAGCCCCACTCCTCCCCGCCACCGGATATGTCCGCCTCCGCGCTGGACGCGTCCACCCGCCACCTCGCCTCGGCCAATAGCGAGCCGCCACGTCACCCCGCTGCCGTTCTCCTACAACCACGCGCCGCCGCGTGTCCTCCACTCTCTCCTCCCCGCCGCCGGCCCACGCTGCCCAGGGCAGGCCCGCCCGGGCCACAGCGCCGCCGCCCCGCGCCGGGCTCCCTCACCCGCGCCGGGCTCCCTCACCCGCGCCCCGCCGCCGCATGTGCCGCCTACGCGCCTCCTCCC
>NC_057807.1:150914524-150921190 GCF_018294505.1 Triticum aestivum
CCCCCGTCGTCGCCCGTGGGCACTGCCGCCTCCGGGGACCCCGCCATCCCGGATCCGGCGCCCCCCTCGCCGGCCCCTGCTCCGGCGACTTCCCCTTCCCCGTCTCCGGCCATCCTCAGTTCGCGCGCCATCCCAGATCCTGATCTGGAGTAGGTTGAACCCCGAAATATCTCTCAAGTTCCCAAAATAATTGCTTTCTGGTGCCATGTTCATCATGCCATAACTTCTTGTGTGCTGCTCTGTTTTGTGCGTATAATATACCAAAATGTTCACTGTGAGATGCTCTTCATGTCATTCCATTGTGCCATGCTTGTTTGAGTCCATCTTGATGCCCTAATCATTGTTGGAAGAGTGCTAAATGATGTTAACCTGCTGAAACTATTATAACTTGCTGTTTTGTCATTTTCGTCGCATTTTGTGTGTGCATCCTATGAGCATGATGACTATATGTTTTAGGAGCATTTTCATGCCATCTTTATAGTGGTGCAATCCATGTATTTTTTGTGCCTTGTGGTGAATGCATCAAGCTTGTGAAGTAGGGTACTTGATGTTATTGTTTTGCTAGGCTGAATCTGCTATATCTTGATGCTATGTAAACTTGCTACTACAAGTCATTCAATGCATAATCTGTAGATGTTCACTAAGGATGTTATGTTATATTTGTTATGCTCTATCCATCCATGCCCTGGGTTGCATTTATGGCCTGCTGTAGCTTGTTGTTATCTTGCCCTAAAGTTGCTAAATAATGTTGCTGTCAGCCTGTTAACACTAAGTTCAGTTTTGCCATGAGTTTTTCTAGTGATCGATGCACCCTATGACTATGCTCTTGCCATGTGTAGTTTCATCATTATGTCATCTTACTGTTGGTTGACTTCACATGCCATGAAATGCTCTGTGGAGAGTGTTACAAGCTCACCAACATGCCTCTTATTGTTGTTCCTACCATGTACTGTTATTCTGAATCTGTCATATCATTTGCCATGTTTGCATGGATGCTACCTACTTTTCTGTTGATCTTTGGAATAAGTTCAATATGGGAGTTTTGTTAATTTCTTTTATTAATAGCATTCCATGACTTTGTTTTCCATGATAAGTTCCTATAACATGTCTTTTGAGAGCTCTAAACATTGCAACCTGATGTTATTTCTATCATGCTCAGTGATTTTCTGCCAAGTCTGTGAACTGTTATTATTTGCAATATGGCCATGTCCTTTTGAGCATGTTCTAGTGATTTTTGGAGATAGCTCAGCGTTCATGTTTTGTCATACTTGACCTGTACATCATGTCCATGCCTTTTGTTTTCATGTTGAGTTGCTGTAGCATAATGTTTTGATGCTTGCTAAATACCTAGTTGCTGTTTTGGACAGCTTGTCCTTTAAACTTGTTTCATGTGTATATGAAACTTGCTTAGTTTGGAGTGTGCTCTATATGAAACTTGCTTAGTTTTACATGTAGCTTCTTATTACCTTGTTGCATTCATGTTTTGAGTGTGTTTGCTTGATGTTTGCATGCCTTCTGCATCAATGCCATGGTTAACTTGTTTTGCTCATATCTTCTAGGCCGTAGTTCCGAACTAAATGAACTTTATATGTAACTTGACTAGAATTGTGTGTAGATCATCTTCGTGCATATTAACATGCTATTTAAGAACTTGAACATAAGGTTTATTCAGATCTGGACAAATTTCGAAATTTGCATATGAGGACTTACCGGATTTGTTATATGTTGTTTCCGGCCTCATTTAAACTTGCTATGATGTGTTGCTCTTGTATGCATCATCTCTTTCCATGAGTAGCCGCATGTAGCCTTGTCATGCATCATGCTTGGTTGTGAATCATGCCATGTCTATGTGTTGTGTGTTTACCGTGTGTTTGCTTCTTTTCGGTTGTGCTCCTTCTCGTTAGTTCCTGTTTTGTTGCGATCGTGAGGATTTGTTCGTCTACGCTTGGTTCGTCTTCATGGATTCATCTTCTTCATGGACTCGTTCTTCTTCCTAGCGGGATTCCAGGAAAGATGACCATCACCTTGGATCTCACTACTATCATTACTTATGCTAGTTGCTTCGTTCTATCGCTATGCTGCGCTACCTATCACTTGTTCATCAAGCCTCCCAAATTGCCATGTCAGCCTCTAACCTTTACAACCTTCCTAGCAAACCGTTGCTTGGCTATGTTGCAACTTTTGCTCAGCCCCTCTTATAGCATTGTTAGTTGCAGGTGAAGTCGAAGATTGCTCCATGATGGACAGGATTATGTTGGGATATCACAATATCTCTTATTTAATTAATGCACCTATATACTTGGTAAAGGGTGGAAGGCTCGGCCTTATGCCTGGTGTTTTGTTCCACCCTTGCTGCCCTAGTTTCTGTCATACCGGTGTTATGTTCCTTGATTTTGCGTTCCTTACACGATTGGGTGATTTATGGGACCCCCTTGATAGTTCGCTTTGAATAAAACTCATCCAGCAAGGCCCAACCTTGGTTTTACGATTTGCCTACCTAGCCTTTTCCCTTGCATTTCCGGAGCCCGAGGGTCATCTTTATTTAACCCCCCGGGCCAGTGCTCCTTCGAGTGTTGGTCCGAACCGAGCAGCCTGCGGGGCCACCTCGGGGAAACTTGAGGGTTGGTTTTACTCGTATCTTGTCTCATCCGTTGTGCCCTGAGAATGAGATATGTGCAGCTCCTATCGAGATTTGTCGGCACACTGGGCGGCTTTGCTGGTCTTGTTTTACCGTTGTCGAAATGTCTTGTAACCGGGATTCCGAGACTGATCGGGTCTTCCTGGGAGAAGGAATATCCTTCGTTGACCATGAGAGCTTGTGATGGGCTAAGTTGGGACACCCCTGCAGGGTATAAACTTTCGAGAGCCGTGCCCGCGGTTATGTGGCAAATGGGAATTTTTTAATATCCGGTTGCAGAGAACCTGACACCCGATTCGAATTAAAACACATCAACCGTGTGTGTAGCAGTGATGGTCTCTTTTCAGTGGAGTCTGGGAAGTGAACACGGTTTTGGGTTATGTATGAACGTAAGTAGTTTCAGGATCACTTCTTGATCACTTCTAGCTTCTCGACCATTCCGTTTGGTTCTCTCCTTGCTCTTATTTGCGTATGTTAGCCACCATATATGCTTAGATGCTGCTGCAACCTCACCACTTATCCTTTCCATACCCATTAAGCTTTGCTAGTCTTGACACCCATGGAAATGGTATTACTGAGTCCTCGTGGCTCACAGATTACTACAACAACAGTTGCAGGTACAGGTAAAGCGATGATCTTGACGCGAGAGCGATGTTACTTGTTTTGGAGTTCTTCTTCTGCTTCTTCTTCGATCAGAGGATAGGTTCCTGGTCGGCAGCCTTGTCATGCCCAATATGCGACCCTATCCAAAAGGAACTCGAAGGTCCCACCAAGGATAGACCCGCATATTGAAATGCTTTTGCAAGGTGGATATCATTATATCAACATTACATAATAGATGGGGATACATACATAAGGCATACAATGCCACACGAATACAACATCACAATACATCAGAGCATCATCCGACTACGGATGAAACACAAACAGAAACTCAAATGACGTCCACCCTACTAGCCCAGGCTGCCGACCTGGAACCTATCCCCTGATCGAAGAAGCAGAAGAAGAACTCAACGCAAGCAAGCATCGCTCTCGCGTCACGATCATCGCATGAACCTGTACATGCAACTGTTGTCGTAGTAATCTGTGAGCCACGAGGACTCAGCAAGCCCATTACCATGGGTATCAAGACTAGCAAAGCTTATAGGGAAAAGGAAGGGGTAAAGTGGTGAGGCTGCAATAGCGACTAAGCATGATATGGTGGCTAACATACGCAAATAAGATCGAGAAGAGAGCAAGCAGAACGGTCGTCAACTAGTAATGATCAAGAAGTGATCCTGAACTCCTACTTACGTCAACCATAACCCAGAAACCGTGTTCACTTCCCGGACTCCGCCGAGAAGAGACCATCACGGCTACATACGCGGTTGATGCGTTTTAATTCGGATCTGGTGTCAAGTTATCTACAACCGGACATTAACAAATTCCCATATGCCTATAACCGCAGGCACGACTTTCGAAAGATTATACCCTGCAGGGGTGTCCCAACTTAGCCCATGATAAGCTCTCGCGATCAATGAAGGATATTCCTTCTCCCAGGAAGACCCGATCAGACTCGGAATCCCGGTTTACAAGACATTTCGACAATGGTAAAACAAGACCAGCAAAGCCGCCCAATGTGCCGACAAATCCCGATAGGAGCTGCACATATCTCGTTCTCAGGGCACACCGGATGAGCAAGACGACGGGTTGGCATAGACCCTGGTTGCCCAGGGGGCGCCGGACATTGCTCAGGTTGGACCAACACTCGGAGGAGCACTGGCCTGGGGGGGGGGGTAAAATAAAGATGACCCTCGGGCTCCGGAAACCCAAGGGAAAAAGGGCTAGGTGAGGCAAATGGTAACAATCAAGGTTGGGCCTTGCTGGAGGAGTTTTATTCAAAGCGAACTGCCAAGGGGGTCCCATAAATCACCCAACCGCGTAAGGAATGCAAAATCCGGGAACATAACACCGGTATGACGGAAACTAGGGCGGCAAGTGTCGAACAAAACACCAGGCATAAGGCCGAGCCTTCCACCCTTTACCAAATATATAGATGCATTAATAATATAAGAGATATTGTGATATCCCAACAAAACCCTGTCCACCATGGAGCAATCTTCAATTTCATCTGCAACTAGCGATGCTATAAGAGGGCTGAGCAAAGCGGTAACATAGCCAATCAATGGTTTGCATAGGTAAGGTGTCAAAGGTTAGAGGTTCATGGCAACAAGGATGGCTCGATAAACAGATGATAGTAGAGCAGCAAAGCGATAGAACGAAGCAACTAGCATAGCAATGATAGTAGTGAGATCCAGGGTAGCGGTCATCTTGCCTGAAATCCCGCTAGGAAGAAGAACGAGTCCATGAAGAAGACGAACGGGAGTAGTCGAACGAATCCTCACAACTCCGGAACGAAACCGAAGGCAACCCGGGAAGAAGCAAACAACATGGTAAATGCACGAGCATAATCATGGCATGATGCACAAACAAGTATGATGCATGTCCGGTTTAATGAGGCATGGCATGGCAAAGTGCAACAAACAACACTACAAATTAAGTGGAGCTCAATATGCAACGAGTTGCATATTGACGAAACACCACATGCAATTATTTAGTTTGATCTTGGTTATGTACCCAAAAATATTAAATGTTATTAAAACATGGCAAGGGGTGAAGCACATGAAAAACTACCTATCTAGACAAGTTTAAATGAGGCCGGAATAATAAACAACAAGTCCGGAAAATCCCCATATGCATATTTTAGATTCGGTACTGTTCTGCCCTAAACACAATTTTAATGTTGTTAAACAGCAAAACAAAGTGGACCATGTTAAACTAGGCATTTTTCCACCCCATTTACATATAAAGTTTATTTAAAATCGAGCTACGGTTATTTAGTTATGAAATAAATCATTTTAGCATCGCATTATGCAAAATAAATACAAACAACATGTTAAACATTTTTAACATAGATGAAAGTGGCACATTATTAATCTACACAATTTTTTGAGCATTTTACATATATAAATTATTTTAATCCGATGCACGGTTAATTAGTTATTACATGCATGAGGTTCAAGGGTTTTTCTGCAAAACTGGTAAATGACAGGATAAAGGCTAAACTCGCAGGCAGGAAAAAAACACTATACAGGCCGAAACTGCAGGCTGGCCCAACAGGAGAAAAAAAAGGAGGGGCGATCTGGAGGGGCTGCTCACCCATGGGCTTAGCCCAGACGGTGAGGAGGAGGCCGGGCAGGCTGGAAGGGGCGCTGGGCCTGGCTAGCTTCGGCTGGGCCTGGCGCGCTGGGCGCTGCTGGGCCGGGCCCACGCGGGCACGGCGAACGCAGGCGTCGTCCTCCAGGAATAGATCGGCCGCGAGCAGGACCAGGGCCGGCGGCGGCCGGCGGTCAACGGCGATGGGGAGGCGCGGGGAGGCCGGAACGGGGCCGCAGGTGGACGGATCCGGTGGAGGTCGTGGCCGGGGACCCGTTCCCGGCGACGGCGAGGCCAGCCGGCGACGGGCGGAGCATCCTCGGGCGGTGGCAGTCCCTGCAAAGAGAGAGAGAGAGAGGAGCCGGGTGAGGGAGAGAGGAGACGCAGGGAGGAAGATGGCGGGGGCGGCGACCTGGGACGGCGGAGGGGGCGGCTCCGACGACGGCTGGAGTAGTCTGGCGAGGTGGCTTCGGCCAGAGGGCGGCGGCGAACGCTCCCGACGAGGCCGGATCGAGCTAGCGGCTCGGGACAAAGGGTAGCAGCGGCGAGCGCGGGGTCGGGCCGACCCGGGCCCAGATGGGCTTGGCGGGCCGTGCGCGGGTTTGGACGGGCCAGCGGCGGCGGGGAAGTGGGCAGGGAACACGTGGAAGGCAGGTAGTGGGCGCGGGGGCGGCGCGGCTGACTTGGCGGCGGCGCTGGGTGGTGGCTGGCGGCGGGTGCAGCGCCAAGTGGTAGAGGAGGAGAGGGCCGGTGCAGAAATTGAGGAGGGGGGAGGCTAGAGGTAGGTGGAGGGGGTTAGGCTGCTCAAAATGGACTAGGAGGTCCATATATAG
>NC_057807.1:150921596-150951061 GCF_018294505.1 Triticum aestivum
ATATAGCAGGGGGCTAGGGTTAGAGGGGGGTTAGGAGGGGTTTGGAGCCTCCGATCGTAACCCGATGGATCTGATCGCGAGGGGGGGGGGTTGGCGGGCCTAGGTGGGCTCTGAAGAGAGGTTGGGCTGAGTGGAGGGAAAAGAGAGAGAGGCCCGGCGGTAGTTTCGAAAGCCGAAACATCCGACGATTAAACCGGCAACGGTGCCGCTACGGATGACGGTTGGGCTATCAAACGAACTCCGCATGCGATGAAATTTGACAGGCGGTCTGTCTACACTATAGTAAGACCGCACGACAAGTTGCATCCCATTCCGAGAACATTTTAAAGCCACTTATAAAATAATATTACGGAGGTGCCGCGGGCGCGTGCGAGTGTGGTCGGGCTCAGAACGGACAACGGAGAGAACCGGGAAAACCCGAACGGATGCAAGTTTTGAAAAACATGCGGATGAAATGCGGATGATGACATGAGACGAGATGCATAACAAGAACAAAATGCAAAACAAACGACAAAAACCCAACCACGAAGGAAATATCGTATAGCATCTCCGGAAAAGGCAAGAGTCGGAGTTACGAATATGGAAAGTTGTATCCGGGGCGTTACAACACTCCACCACTACGAGAGGATCTCGTCCCAAGATCTAGGATGGCACCGGAGGGAAAAGGAAGAGGAAGATAAGCAGTAAAACTAAGTTGCTTCTTCGACAAACGAGTGAAACCATGAACCTTGAGAGGTTGAGCAAAATGAAAAGAAGAAAACAATGAAGATGAGCAAAGTTGAAAACACTCCGTTAGAAAAGAGGAACAAGGGATACGACGAGAACCAAGAGGTTGCCAAGACATGATTGACGAGCACAATGGACAAGAAGGAATTGAAACCACTCTGGTTGAAACGAGATAAGAATGAATAAGAATGATATAATTTTGACAGCATTCCGACTGTAAATGGAAGAAATTGAACATGAACTTACAAGTGAGAGGATACTTGATGAGATCAACAACACACTACCTCTAGAACTATTGAAAGAATGGCACAATGGGTAAGAAGGATTTCAGACAGCACTCAGGTTGAAAAGAGAGGCAAAACTTGATAAGATGAAAGAACTTGAAGAGATGACACAACACTCCGGTTAAATGGATAAGCATGAAAAGAACACGATCCTCACAAAACGAGGTGAGGGGTGAAGAGCACAACATCACAATGCCTCCGTAACGAAAGAATAGAAGCTAGACAGTTGGGATAAAGGGACAGAGAAGAAAATGACAACTTCTTCCGCAAATGAGCTTGGAAAGCATCCTTGCAAAGAAGAATTGAACGGAGTTGTTGCAAAATCAACAACGAAAGGCACAAGCTTGTTGTGGGCTTATGGAAATCATCTCAAAATGATGAGGTGACAACCGGCCACCGATGGAAACAGTTAATTGGATTGAGATAAGCATGGAGATGAAAACTCCTTTCACCAAGAGGATAAAGAACAAGCTTGGGTCATGCATAATCACCACAAATAGCAACAACCCTTAAGGAAAGGCTTTAGGTGAAACTTGACACAAGATAACTCCAACGAAGAAGTTGATTGGTCAAAAAGATCTCTTGAACAAAGAGAAAATGATGGATTTAAAATACCTCATTCTTGACAACATATGAATCATGAAACATGAAGGAAATTATCAAGAATGACATATCACCATCTCAAAAGATAAGGTAGAAAGAATTGCACTTCGAAATGCAAGATGAAGAATACTTGAGCTCCTCAAAACAAAACATGTGATGAGCACCATGTTTAATTTTAGAGTATAGCTTGGCGGGTCGTAACTTCAAGAGAAATCTTGAAGAACAATTGAAGAATGAAAAGAATCCTTGATGAACCACCATGTTGAGCCTCCATGAAGAACTCCAGTAATAAAAGAATGATAGAAAGAAAGGGAAGTTGAAAACACAAGGTGAAGCCTTGCAATAATTTAGATGGAGCTTCGCGACGATATAACCGAGAAAATACCAGAACTCCGGAAAAGGAAAAGATGAAACACTAGAACCAAGAATTACTTCATCGTGAACAATCTCTGGAAGAAAAGAATTGAATCAACTCGAGGAAATAAGAATAAGATTTATTGTATGCTTATCCTTCATCAAATTAAATTGATGACAAGCAATGGATTTGGCATACTACTTATTCTCGTTGAAAGGATTAAGAGGGATATAGCGCAAACTTGAGAAGGTATTGATGGAACCACCGGTTGGATTTGTTAACAATGAATGAATTGATATGATAACAAAGGAAGAGGAATCTTGAACGAACCACCGTAAGAATTGAAAATGAACATAGCAAAGGCACAATTCACCGAGAAGAATTTGAAAACGAATGAAGATACTTGAGGGGATTTAAATACATGAGAACAAAGAGATCATGAATTGATTAGAGGGTATTTGAACGATGCACCTGTAAGATTTGGAGAATGATAGCTACACGCTGTGAATGAAAAATTATGACATGATGGCCTTCGGAGGAAAGAAATGGAAACAACTCATGAAATGCTCCGGATGGTAAGAAAAGAATTCTCACAATCGAGAACAATTATGGCAGGATGGCATCAAGCTTGAACTACGCCTCTTTGGAAGAACGGGTAAGGATTTAAGAGGAACTCTTTTTCGGTCTTCAAAATTCGAGAATGACGACGATAAACACCACCAAAATTACTGAGATACTCCGGGAGGATGAAAAGAGGAAGGGTTGAACCAAAGATGAAAAGAATTTGAAAGCGATCTTGGAGATGGCATCTGACTGATGAAATTCATTCTTACGTCAAACTCTGAAAAGAATTTGGAATGGCTCCGGAATAATTAAAAGAGTCAGGTAAGATCCTGGGAAAAGACTTGTGGGTTAGGGCCCACTCAAAAGAAAACATCGTTGAAAAGATTGCTTGAAAAGAGAGATTGCACCGGTTGAATTAAATGGCTTGAATGAGATAACAACCTTGAAATATCTTGAACGGATTGAGAATGGAAACACGGATCTTCCGAGATATCTTCAGCACTCCAGAACAAATGCATAGGAAGAGGTGAATGATTAAGACATGCATCAGCATGAGAAAGCATTAGAAACGAGGAAAGGAATATGATGAATATCGAAAGCTTGAATTGGAACCACCGGAGAAGAAACAACAATGAAGGATGATGAACTTGAAGCTCGTGAGCATCTTCACGAGGGATCACCGGATCAGAACATTGATTGAAAAGAGTGAAGAGACTTCACATGAATAAATGGATACTTGATTAAAATAAGAGAGTCCTTGAAGAAAAGGGTGGGAGGGCGGGAAAACAAAGGCAACTTGGGGACGGATGAAGCAAACACCATTGAGAAAACTTAGAATTGATCTCACAAATGTTGAAATGATCGGATCCACTTGAAGAGAAGCACACCGGTTGGAAAGAATTGACATGACAATCTCGATGATCAAAAGGATTAGTACTCCCATAGAAATATGAGAACACCACTTAGGAAATGTATGGATTCAACATTTGACTCTGAAGCAACTCGAATACCACAAATAAAACAAAACAAAGGATTTGGCTTGCAGAATAAGCCGGAACAAACATATGGTAGAGATTTCGTCCGAAGTTTTCGTGGTGGGGCCCACACGGGCTCGAGTGTACAACACCATCATGTACAAGGCAGTGCACATGACATACGAAGCGTCCCCGAACCAGCATAGCCAAGGGTTCTTTAAGACACAACGAGACCACTGTAAAAACGACCGTGGAAAGGCGGACCACTAGACGTCGAACCCCAATCTCATATCATGCATCTGTCGAAAAGATATTCTAGGAGCTACTTGAATTCCCACCTATAAAACTCCCGAAACTTTCTGGTTATGCAATCTGGTGTTGGGGATACAGGGGAAGCAATATATCTCACCCAAACTAACAATGCCTACATCCAGCTGTATCCATCCGTCAACACATAACCAAGAAAACTCCGGAAATCGTGTACCTCAACCTTCAAAAAGCATCCGTTATACGAGTTATGGCAATACTCCCGAGCTCGCCCCAGTACTGGGTTATCGGGGTTATCTCACCAACAACTGCATAAAAGAGATTTTCGATGTCGGCAAATCTCAGGTATTCCAGAACTGCAACGATAAAATTGTGACGACAACACCTCAGAGCTCGACTCCCCGGGACAAAGCCACATAAATAGACAGGAGGCACCAAGAACAATGTTCTCGTCACAAAACCATCGAAACAATTCCAAGATACCCGCGTGATCCTAAATTTTTTTTAGTGAAATTTGAGGAGAGGAAAGACAAAACATCTACGTCAGGAGACCTCACCAGAGCAACGAAGGGACTGAGGAGTAAAAAGAATCCTACTCTCCGATATATATAATCCTAAGACTCAAAATAGTTTTCTACTAGACTCAACAACGGCCAACAATCAAGTGGGCTCCTATGGTCGGTCGAGGCTCTGATTACCAACTTGTCACGCCCAATATGCGACCCTATCCAAAAGGAACACGAAGGTCCCACCAAGGATAGACCCGCATATGTCACAGCCAGGACCAGGGGCGGCGGCGGCCGGCGGTCAACGGCGATGGGGAGGCGCGGGGAGGCCGGAACGGGGCCGCAGGTGGCCGGATCCGGTGGAGGTCGTGGCCGGGGACCCGTTCCCGGCGACGGCGAGGCCAGCCGGCGACGGGCGGAGCATCCTCGGGCGGTGGCAGTCCCTGCAAGGAGAGAGAGAGGAGCTGGGTGAGGGAGAGAGGAGACGCAGGGAGGAAGATGGCGGGGGTGGCGACCTGGGACGGCGGAGAGGGCGGCTCCGGCGACGGCTGGAGTAGTCCGGCGAGGTGGCTTCGGCCAAAGGGCGGCGGTGAACGCTCCCGACGAGGCCAGATCGAGCTAGCGGCTCGGGACAAAGGGTAGCGGCGGCGAGCGCGGGGTCGGGCCGACCCGGGCCCAGATGGGCTTGGCGGTCCCTGCGCGCGTTTGGACAGGCCAGGGGCGGTGGGGAAGTGGGCAGGGAACGCGTGGAAGGCAGGGAGTGGGCGCGGGGGCGGCGCGACTGACTTGGCGGCGGTGCTGGGTGGTGGCTGGCGGCGGGGGCAGCGCCAAGTGGCAGAGGAGGAGAGGGCCGGTCCGGAAATTGAGGAGGGTGGAGGCTAGAGGTAGGTGGAGGGGGTTAGGCTGCTCAAAATGGACTAGGAGGTCCATATATAGCAGGGGGCTAGGGTTAGAGGGGGGTTAGGAGGGGTTTGGAGCCTCCGATCGTAATCCGACGGATCTGATCGCGAGGGGGGGGGGTTGGCGGGCCTAGGTGGGTTGTGAAGAGAGGTTGGGCTGAGTGGAGGGAAAAGAGAGAGAGGCCCGGCGGTAGTTTCGAAAGCCGAAACGTCCGACAAGTAAACCGGCAACGGTGCCGCTACGGATGACGGTTGGGCTATCAAACAGACTCCGAATGCGATGAAATTTGGCAGGCGGTCTGTCTACACTATAATAAGACCGCACGACAAGTTGCATCCCATTCCGAGAACATTTTTAAGCCACTTATAAAATAATATTACGGAGGTGCCGCGGGCGCGTACGAGTGTGGTCGGGCTCAGATCGGACAACGGAGAGAACCGGGAAAACCCGAACGGATGCAAGTTTTGAAAGACATGCGGATGAAATGCGGATGATGACATGAGACGAGATGCATAACAAGAACAAAATGCAAAACAAACGACAAAAACCCAACCACGAAGGAAATATCATATAGCATCTCTAGAAAAGGCAAGAGTCGGAGTTACGAATATGGAAAGTTGTATCCGGGGCGTTACAAGCCTGGGCTAGCAGGGTGGATGTCGTTTGAGTTTCTTTTTGTGTTTCATCCGTAGTCGGATGATTCCCTCATGTATGATGTTGTCGTATTGATGTGGCATTGTATGCCTCTTGTATGGATCCCCAACTATTATGTAATGGTACGATGTAATGATATCCACCTTGCAAAAGCGTCTCCAATATGCACTTCTATCCTTGGTGGGACCTTCGAGTTCCTTTAGGATAGGGTCGCATATTGGGCGTGACAAAATTTCACACGTTGTTCCTTTAAGTCCATGTAGCTTGCTAAGACTTGGGTTCATATGTTGTTGATCGACAGTCCCTGTAAGTTCATGCCACCTTGGGTTTACGACTAGTCATGTGGGCTCGGGTTCTTTGTCATATGGATGCTAGCGACGCTATCATATACGTGAGCCAAAAGGCACAAACGGTCCCAGGCCAGGTAAGGTGGCACCCGTAGGAATACCATGCATGAGGCCGCAAAGTAATATGATGTGTTACATGCTAGATCAGTGTGAGTTGGGATCAGGGTCCTGACAGCTTTGGTATCAGAGCCTGACTGCCTTTAGAATTACCAAGCCAAACTGGTCCAAGTTGAGTTTAGAAATTCTTTAGATATAAGGGAATTGATTGTGGATGGGAACGTAAGGCTCTTTTTACTCCTTTACCTTATGCCCTTCTGATCTGAGTCATCATATCTTTCCTACGGGGTTAAGGAACTAGGCTATCTCTTCTTTCTATCAGGATCACGTGTTACTAGTCCAAAGACTTATAAGATTGTTGGACTCAAGTCTCAGTTCAGTTCCTACTACTCTAGTGTGTTCACAGCCGGTCTCAGAACCTTGATATAATGATGTTGAGTGGTCATGCCACTAATTTGCAGGATGTCTCAAATCATTTTGAGCATTTACAGCCGTTATGCTCTCCGGGTCATCCCAAGTTTCTAAATAATCTGATGCATTTTCAAATCCCTTCTTACCGTTCCCAAGTTCCTTTGTGGCAGATCAACCACACTAACCAGTGTGTTGAGGTACGTCATTGCCTCGGTGCATATGATGGAGTTATTATTATGACCCTAGGTGTCTTAGCTAATCGCCTAGTAATCTAGCCATGTTTTGTGGTCCCAGTGTGATAATTCTGGCCATCATCCTCGAAAGCATCCCATGATGCCACTTAGTTAGTACGCATTCTACTCCTAGATTTCTGAACCCGAGATTTCCCTACTTACTTCATGTTGTTAGTGTTTGCTAGTTCCCTTAGGTTATTAGTAACCTTTGCGTTAGTCCTTGAGGTCTGTGGTATTTCTTTCTTACAAACACCATGAACCACTTATGGCAGAAGTTCCTCATTGAACCGAAAGATCACAACCAGAGTGCTCTTGGCGAGTTCTCCATTCTATATTGTGGCTCTGCCAGTTCTACCTTTCTGCATGGGTTATCCGGAAGAAATATGTTGAACTCGTTCGACATGCTAATCTATGCATCCACAACTCAAAAAATCATATGTTCTTTCGATTTGTCCCTCTTTAGTTGCTTTCTGGTCCTTGTCTATCAATTGATAGTAAGGAGTAGTTGTGTAATCGTGTTTATCGATGCCCATTACTCCTGTGGTCCGTCAAGCCATTCTAATCGGAATGACTAGGAGAAGCAAACTCCAGTACCTTATCCAACTCCAGGATTGGATCAAAGTAGTTGTATTTCGCAGATCAAATGCCAATCCAGCTTTTGTTATGTTCTACCTTGGAATGTTGCCCTCTTCCATATCAAGTATGTTGTGAGAATTGCACACCCTCTTATGAATTCTTGATGCAGTGATACTTCTTTCCATCATTCTTAATTCCTCGGTTCCTGTGTTGTTGTAACCAGAATGCCGACAAGTGAACCATGATGTGTGAAATCAATACTCCTAGCAACCTTGTTGCTTGGTAGTTAAAGGACAATAATTTCATTCTTAGCGTGTTGGTTATGGAATCATGATTCTAAGATAGATTGTGCCACCTAGTCCTTATTTCTGGTGCACTCTTCGGTCGATGAGTTAGGGTTTTGTCAATCCCTCACTCATTTGATCATATCGTCTTGCCCTGGAAAGCAAGATTGTTCTCGAGCTTAGTAACATATCTGTGGTTCGTGATTCTACGAATGTCTTCTCGAAGGTATCACTAGGTTGTTACATGACCGCTATGTTGAGCTCGTGATCAAGTTGGTTTTCAAAACCACCCTTTCTCCAAGAATCCTTGTTGGATACCCTGAGCTAGTTGGTTAAGCTAAACAACAACTTGGAGAGTTGGAAGATAAAGACTTGTCCGACTTAGTCATTTTATGGGATATCTTGTGTGTGTGTGTGTCTTGAAGAAAGATGATATATTCATTGGTTGATCCTCGTGATCAGTTGTTGTGTCTACTATCATGCCAAACTTTGATTTGAGTGAGGGCTATTGTCAAAACAAATCAGAGCCAACGATGTTCTTAATGTTGTCTTACTCGTGGTTGATCCCTCGAGCATACACCATTATACCTTTTGGGTCTTACCAATGCTATCACTTGTTCACATAATTATGGAATTCCATCTTCATGGAAACCTAGATGAATTGTTGTTGAGCCCATCAGCAACATTTCTATAAGAATTATCTTCATGACCCACTCATGAAGCATATGTTCGGATGTAAGAAGTGACTTCCTCCAGTTCATGTGCATTTCATGCAAGTTGCCGCCGTGAATTTGAGAAAGTCAATGTTGCTTCCTCTGGAATCACCCCAAATCAGTCATGCATGCGTGCGAAGTATTCTGTGGTTTGGAGATTTGCAACCTTCATTCTATATGTGTCCCTAGCAGACCAAGCCACTGATTGATTTGTTCAAGGATAATAAGTTCTAAGTGCTAGTCCTGAAGGTACCAGACGGATTTGTACAAGATTCTATTATCCTCGATGATAGTTGCCAACCAGAACTCGGTAGTGTTTCGTTGTAAGACTACTGCGTGGCCATGCTTGTTTGGAACAGCGTGTTCACATGTGTGTAGCAGAACCAGCTCATGTTTTGGAGCTTGCTATCGTAGTTCATTTCCGAGAATATCGCAACATCATCTCGTCGATTTGTGTTGCAAACTTTCACTTTTCTTCTAGACTTGATGAATCTGGAATATTCTGACATCAACCAGATCTAAATCTCAGGCAGGTATGATGGTTGGAACTTTCCCAAGAACTATAACATTGGTCACTTTGTAACTCGGTGAAGTGGACGTTGTGGCCAACACACCCAACCGGAATACCATTATTGTAGTATCTTGATTGAGAAAGTTGGCCACCTCCCCATAAGGATTTCGTAGGATTTACTTCCGTACTGGTTCGTTATGGTTTCTTGTGCTCCTAAAGTCTGACCTTTTACTTGATGTTCTAGATACCAAACCATTTTAATAAATGGGATACGCTAGCACATCAAGGAGAACATTAGAAGTAGAGTGCTAAATTTTTCTCGGTCAGTCATCCAAATTTTGATCCCTTGGCCTCGCTAAGGTAAAATCTGAGCAGGTGTTATCTTCCCTTGCATATGCATCATCCATCAGTATTCATCATGGTAGTATGTTGTGTTACCAGGATCCTTGACACGGATATTGGAAAGACCTTGATGAATATGGAAATGCTCAAGTTCTTGAGAGCATGCACAAGCACCAGGTGTTATCTTTGGCACTAACTGGGATTGCTCCTAGTTTCCTCGATTATGCTATAACCTTTCAAATAGTGGATTCACTCTCTACTGTTGAGCTTCTCCCCAGTTACTAGAATCATTCCTAGAATTTGCATTTTGTCCCCAGCTTGCACCATGATTGTTCCATTCTACCTTGGGTCCCGTCTATTTTCGATGATAGGAAAAATCATCTATGGCATTGTCTTCAACAAGGTAGTCCACATCATCCATTCTAGTCCGAGTATGTCGTTCCCTCGAACTCCGTCAAACGATCATTTGGGAATTACCTCAGGCTGGTATAGAGAATTTCAATGTTTTTTGAATCACAAGTAATTCTTTTTGCCACTTAAGGGATAATTCTACGAGTCACCTCCTCTAAAATGTCTTGTTATGGTAACATGGCAACTCAACTCCTAGCTATGTTGAGAACCGTTCAGCACCCTCTTAAGTGTGGAACTATTGTCTATCTAGTGAACCTCCATCATCTGTTTCACTCCATCCCTTTGGATGTGTGCTTCGTATCTCAGCTCGAGAGATGTTGCTATGTCTCACTCCATGAGTTGATCCTGAGTTGTTCGGTCTGAGAGAAGATCGATCCTTCTAGAGTTTTTCCTATCCCCCCATTGTCATGTTGGTTGGAGTTCTCAGAACAAGACGTCGAGACAAAGATGGTGATCAAATCAATGTTCTTATGAAGTGCAAGTTGGATCATGAAGATCGTGTTAGTTCTGTGTCCCCTCTGCCTTCTTACCTCATGTTTTGAATCTCGGGACCAGATTCTTGTTTAGTGGGGGTGAGTTGCCACAGCCCTAGATTATTGCTTGTATTAGTTGCATCTTAGAGCACTTATTTTTCATGTCTAAATTTCTGAAACTTGAACTCAGGAAATTAGAAAGCCTCAAAACTTTTAAAAGAAGGGCAAGAACCCTTTAAATTGCATTCAATGATTCCAAAATGCGCTAAAAATCATTTTGGTAATTTTAGCAAGAGATATATATATCAAACCAAAATTCTGGAACATTTTTATGGAATATTTTGGGACAATGAATTTAAATCATATTCTATTTGAATTTGGAGTTATATTCATAATATATAATGAATATATTCTTAAATGCCCTGAGATAATTGTATCTATATGTGGAGAATCCCATTAAGTGACTAAAAAATATCCAGGGGCGTTTTCACAGTGTTTTTAATTATTTTGAATTTGGAATCAGTGGCAAAGAAATAAACAAAGAAAAGAAAATAGAAAATAAAACAAAAGGGAAGATAACTTACTTTGCAGCCTACCTGCGGCCCAGCAAGCCGGCTGGCCCAGCCCACCACCTGGCCTCTGCTAGTCACCCCCTTCCTCTCGCCAGAAGGATCGGAGGCGCGTGCCCAACACGTGCGCCCACATGTCGGCCACCTCCTGCTTGTCTGCCTTCCTCCCGACCCCTAGGACGACACCGCACCACCCCGCAGAACCCCCTCGACCCCTCCCTCATCCTCACGTCTCCTCTGCCTCTCTTCCCCGCTCTTCTCGCTCATGTCCGAGAGCGCCCACAAGCACCACCACGTCCACCAGGCTCCCCTCGTCCCTCTGCTTGCTCCAACGGATCCGCCTCGACCACCTCTTTCTCCTCGCCAAGCAACGCACGGCGGGAAGCTCTACTACGCCTCCACGCCATCGTGTTCAACCCCGGGCGCCGCTAATGGCCGACTCCGGTTCGCCGTTTTCAACGCCTCCCTGAGCCCACTGGCCTGCTCTACGAGTCCGCCGTGAGAATCTCGCCGTTTCCCCTCTCTTCTCCCCCTCGATTACGTGTCGTAGCCATCGCTACCATCGAGCCCGAGAGCTTGGCTCCACCGGCGATGTCGCCACTGTGGGCTGAGCTCGACCCAATCGTGCCCTTGCACCGCATCTTGCTCCTAGTGCCTCCAGGAGGCCGCCTAGCCCCTTTGCTCGCTCCCCTGCTTGTTCTAACGTCACGCCTGTGTAGGCAGTAGATCCGACCACCGCCCCTCTCACCGCCGTCAGTGATTCCAGCCACCTAAGCACCACCCACCACGACCGGTCGACGCGCCTTGTTGCGCTGCATCTGCAGGACCCAGCCGCACGAGCTCTCGTCGCCGGAGTTGGCCGGACAAGCAACCCCGTCGAGTCCCGATTAGCGTCGGCGGCTAACCGCCGTTTTGGATGATGTGGGCACGACATTAAGGGCTAATGCGCCACTAATTAAAGCCCACAGACACCGACAGTGGCCCCACCACATTAATTAAGTATAAGATTTATTTTTGTTTAGGATTAGATTAAGTATAGTGGGCCCTGACTGTCAGGGTTGACCTGCCTAGTCAGCATTGACCTGGTCCCACTAGTCAGCCTCTGTTTAGGCCTTGTTACACTGACATGCGGGACCCACAGGTTAGGTTTGACCCAGAATGGTCTGTTGACCAGTGATGTCAGCATGATGTGTTGCTGATGCAGCAATGTTTTTTGGGATTTTTAAATAAATCAAAAATGATTTATTTATTTTAGAAAATGTTCAAACTTCTAAAAATCATAGAAAATCAAACGTAACTCCAAATGAAATAATTTATATATGAAAAATGATTAGAAAATCCCAATCTATCCATATGTACCATTTGCATGCACATTAGAACAACTTATGACTACTATTTAGGACAATTCAATTAAATGGCATTTAAGGAATCGCATATGGAGTTTGAATTTGAATCTTTGATTCAAACCAACTTCATTTAATCTGGTTGATAGTTGCATTAGCTCAAACCACAACATATTTCCATGTCACATTCATGCATCATATTGTTGCAAGTCATTGATTGTGTTTTCCTTTCTATTGCCGGTAATTGTCCTCCTTCAGTAGATGTGCTCCGGCGATGAGTTCGTTGACACCGATGAAGAACTATACTATCTTCAGAAGTGCCAGGCAAGCAAAACCCCCTTGTTCATTCCAATACAATCCCACTCTCTCACTCCTTCTCTCTTTTACTGCATTAGAACAACAATGATTCAACTGTTACCTGCTACGGTAGTTGAACCCCTTTCCTCTGCATGACCTGTCATTGCCACAGTAAATAGATGAAACCCACTAGCATGAGTAGGAGTTGTTTAAGCCCTGATGTTCCTACTCATTCATGTTTGTTTGTCATGCCTGCTACTTCTTAGAGTTGAGTCAGGTCTGATTCATCGGGGATGAATTGGAAAGTTGTGAACATGTCCTACTGTTGAGAGCTAAGTGTGTGAATATGATTTGGTAAAGGTAGCTGTGAGAGGCCATGTAGGAGTACATGGTGGGTTGTCTCATTGAAACCATCCTCAGGAACTGAGTTCTGTGTTTGTGATCCATGAACGCTACTACCACACATTGGAATGCTTAAGTGCCCCTCTCGAATTATTAATCAACTCGATGTCTGTCCAGGAGTTGCAACTAGTTTCTGGTGTTTGTAGGTAGTGCTAGTAGTCTACCAAGTGGCACCCGGTACAGGTGGTCTTGGGACAAACTAGGTGCAGTGGAACAGTGTACCAAGTGGCACCCGGATGGTGCACTTGGGAATCCTGCTCACATCGTTTGTGGTCGTGAGCGACACCTCGGCCGGATCTCCTTGCGGATGGAACCCGAATAGGAGATAAACCTGGACTAGAGACTTGTGTGGTTAGTCAGGTCATGGCCGACACCCTCGCCAGGCTTCCACTTGAAGGTTACCGAGATACATGACGTGTACATGGTGGTAAGAGGCGAGAGCATGTGTGAATAAGTACACCCCTGCAGGGTTAACATCATCTATTCGAATAGCCGCGTCCTTGGTAATGGACCTCTTGGTTACCTATACAGTTCATAGACAAGTGAAAGTGGATACTCTAAAATAGCAAGATAAGCGTGAGTGCTATGGATGGCGTTCTCATAGGGAGACGGGAGCGGATCCATAGAGGTGTATTGATATGGTGAATGTGTGGACTCGTGTGCGCCACCTCAAAAGAGTTACTTGCAGTCGTAGTTCAGGACAGCCACCGAGTCAAAGCTGGCTTGCTGCAGTTAAACCCCACCATCCCTTTGTTGATACTGATGCATATGTAGTTAGTTCTGATGTATGTCTTGATGGGTACATTTGTACTCACATTTTCTTAATTTATGTTTTTGTAGGGAGACTCCAGTTTCACTAGTAGTTCCGTGTGGACTTCGACGTTTAGCTTGTTACCTCAGCTACGATCTTGTGCCCTCTGGAGGGTCTTATAGATAGTCAGGCCTCTGATCTTTTTTCATTTGTACTTGTCTGTACTCAGAGATGTTATGCTTTCGTTGTTTGTATGCTCTAAATGTTGGATCATGAGACCCATGTTTGTAATAGTTGGCTCCTCGGAGCCTCTTGAATAAATACTTTGAGTTGTAGAGTCATGCTGTGATGCCATGTTGTATTTGCACATATCGAGCATATTGTGTGCATGATTATTGAAATGCTTGGTATGTGTGGGATCCGACAATCTAGTTGTTTATTCTTGGTAGCCTCTCTTACCGGGAAATGTCTCCTAGTGCTTCCACTGAGCCATGGTAGCTTGCTACTGCTCCGGAACACTTAGGCTGCTGACATCTGTCCTTCTTCGTTCCTGTGTCTGTCCCTTCAGGGAAATGTCACAGGTTGTTCCTTTAAGTCCATGTATAGCTTGCTACGACTTGGGTTCATATGTTGTTGATCGACACGTTCGTTGCTAGGTCATGTATGCCTGTCCCTGTAAGTTAGCGCCACCTTGGGTTTACGACTAGTCATGTCATCTCGGGTTCTTTGTCATATGGATCATAGCGGCACTATCATATACGTGAGCCAAAAGGCGCAAACAGTCCCGTGCCAAGTAAGGTGGCACTCGTGGGAATACTGTGCATGAGGCCGCAAAGTAATATGATGTGGTACATGCTAGATCGGTGTGACTTAGGATCGGGGTCCTGACATCAAGGCTTTCCTAAGTATTTCACAGGCTTCTATGCAATCATTATCAAAAACAAATGGAACATCTTTTTGCAAAAGATTAGTAAGAGGCCTGGAAATTTTAGAGAAGTCTTTTATGAACTTCCTATAGAAACCAGCATGACCAAGGAAACGTCTTATACCTTTAATATCTTTAGGGCATGACATTTTCTCAATTGCATCAACTTTAGCTTTATCTACCTAAATACCTCTTTTAGAAATTTTATGGCAAAGGACTATACCTTCGTTCACCATAAAGTGGCACTTCTCCTAGTTCAAGACAAGATTAGTCTCTTCACATCTCTGCAAAACTCGGTCAAGGTTGCTTAAGCAGTCATCGAAAGAAGTTCCATAAACGAAAAATCATTCATGTATACCTCAATGAAATTTTCGAAACAAATAAGAGAATATAGCGGTCATACATCTTTGAAAGGTAGCTTGTGCATTACATAAACAAGAAGGCATGCGTGCATAACCATAAGTTACATAAGGACAAGTAAAGGTGGTTTTCTCTTGATCTATTTGTGATACAGGTATTTGATAGAAACCAAAATGTCCATATAGGAAGAAAAAGTGTGGATGCTTAGATAACCTTTCTAACATTTGATCAATAAAAGGCAAAGGATAATGACCTTTTCTAGTCGCTTTATTCAATTTTATAAATCAATTACCATCGTATAACCAGTTACAATTCATTGTGGGATAAGTTTACTTTTATCATTAGGCATAACAGTAATGCCTCCATTTTAGGGACACAATGAACATGAGTTACCCATCTACTATCCGCTGTAGGATAAATTATACCTGCTTCCAGAAGCTTTAGTATTTTAGTTCTTACTAGATCCTTCATTTTGGGATTCAAACGATGTTGATGATCACAACTGGTTTAGCATCAAGCTCCATATTATTGTTGTGTTGACATAAAGTGGAACTAAAGCACTTAAGATCATCAAGAGTATATCCAATTGCAGCATGATGATTCCTCAGAGTTTTAAGTAATATCTTTTCTTCATGCTCTGAAAGGTTAGCATTGATAATAACAGGATATATCTTCTTTTCATCAATATAAGCATATTTCAGTGTATCGACCAAGTTCTTTAATTCAAATACATGGTCACTTTTAGGTGGGAATGGATCTCCCAGAGTTTCAACAGGCAAATTATGCTTAAGGATAGGTGATTTTTTAAAGAATATGTAATCTATTTCATTTCTTTCATTCATATGCATATCATTTTCATGGTCTATCAAATAGTGTTCCAATGGATTAGTAGGAGGTACAACAATAGAAGCAAGACCAATGATTTCATCTTTACTAGACATTTCCTTCTCATGTGGTTGTTTACTAAACTTGGAGAAATTAAACTCATGAGATACATCACCAAACTTAACTCTAACCTTGTCTTTAACACAATCAATATCAGCATTAACCATATTCAAGAAAGGTCCACCAAATATAATGGGGCAAAAAATTATCTTGTTGCTACCATGTACTAAGGAATTAGTAGGGTATTTGATCTTACCACACAAGACTTCAACATCTCTAACAATCCCAAGTGGTGAAATGATATCTCTATTTGCATGCTTAATAGTAACATCAATATCCTCAATCTTAATAGGTGCAATGCCATCATAACTTCTTGATATTAGGGAAAACAAATCGCACTTACACTAGCACCCATATCAAATAAACCTTGATAGCAATGATCCCTAATTTTAACAGAAACAATAGGCATGCCAACTACAGGCTTATTCTTGTCTAACATATCTTATTCATTTCTAGCAGTTTGACAATTCTAGCAGCCTCAGAAGAAAAATAAATAACATGCACATCAACATAATTGACCAGTAGATCTTTAACCATTGCAATATTAGGTTCCATCTTAATTTGATCAGGCAGTTTAGGTGTTCTAATGGTACTCTTAGGAACCATAGCTGTAGCTTTAGCTTGCTCCTTAATCCTAACAGGGAAAGGGGGTTTCTCAATATAGGAAGTAGGAACAACTGGATTAACATTATAAATGATGGTTTCATCTTTGGCTATAACCAGTTCCTCACAATTTTCCTCAATAGGTGGATGAAATGTAAACCATTTCTCCTTAGGGAGATCAACATGAGCAGCAAAAGACTCACAAAAGTGGCTACTATCTCAAAGTCAAGTCCATATTTCGCACTAAACTTATGAAAAGCATCAGCTTCCATAAAAGATATAACACAATAAAACTCAAGATTTATATCTGACTCATTACCTTTGTCAATTTCCCAATCTTTAGAGTTGCGTTTAATTCTTTCCAAAAGATACCATTTGAATTCAATAGTTTTCTTCATAAAAGAAAAAGTAGAAGAATTATCGAGCATTGATTGATCACTATGAGAAAGTCGAGCATAAAAGTTTTGTATAATCATATCTCTTGAGAGCTCATGATTGGTGAATGTGTGAATCATATACTTAAGCTCCCCAGTGCTTGAGAGATACTTTCTGCCTCACGGGGAAAAAAATTATATATATAATTTTGATCACGATGAACCAAATGCATAGGATAAAACTTATGGTAAAATTCTAGCTTTAACCGGTTCGAGTCCCATGTTCTGGTATCATCTAGTAGCCTATATGATGCCAATGCCTTTTCCCTCCAAATACAAATAGAACAATTTATTATTAAATCCATCCTCTAATAAACCTGCAAGCTTAAACAATCCACACATTTAATCTATAGGGATCAAGTGCTATTAGAATGTATTGTTCCATCTCCTGCATAAGGATTATCTAGCAGTTTCTCTAATATACCCGGGGGAATTTCATAAAAAATATTTTCAGTAGGTTGAGGGGAAAATCTTATTTCTCCTAGTCGAGGTGAAGAAAACCCGAACAAGCCCCTCAAAGGATTATTTTCCAAATTCCACTTACCAAAGGCGCTTCACTCGCCAGCAATAGTGCCAGAAAAGAGTCTTGATTACCCACAAGTATAGCGGATTAATCGTAGTCCATTCGATAAGTAAGAGTGTTAAACCCAATAAGGAGTAGAAGGAAATGACAAGTGGTATTTAGCAAATTATTCCCTGCGAGTATTGAAAGTAGCAGTAATAGATATTTTTGTAGCAAGATAATTCGTAACAAGTAGCAAGTAGCACTAGTAGCAAAGGTGCAAAAAGGTGGCCCAATCTTGTTTGTTGCAAAGGACAAGCCAAAAATTTCTCTTATAACAAGCAAAGAGTTCTCGAGGACACATGGGAATTGTCATCTAGTCACATTCATCATGTTTAGTTGATTCGCGTTCGTTACTTTGATGATTTGATATGTGGGTGGACCGGTGCTAGGGTGTTGTTCTTACTTGAACAAGCAATAGTCTTATGATTACCCCCTCTCGCAAGCATCCGTAACTAAGAAAGAAGAATTTAGATAAACCTAACCATAGCATGAAACATATGGATCCAAATTAGCCCCTTATGGAATAACTAGGGTTTAATCTTCTGTCACTCTCAAAACCCATCATCTACTTATTACTCCCCAATGCCTTCCCTTAGGCCCAAGTATGGTGAAGTGTCATGTAGTTGACGTTGACATGACACCACTAAAGTAAGAACACCATACATATCATCAAAATATCGAACGAATACCAACTTCACATGATTACTCATAACAAGACTTCCCATATCCTCAAGAACAAAATTAACTACTCACAAGTCATATCAATGTTCAAGATCAGAGGTGTATTGATATGCATGAGGGTATCAAAACATAATCTTCCACCAAATAAACCAACTAGCATCAACTACGAGATGTAATCATCAGTCACTACTATAGGATGCTACTAACGCGACACTATGATCAGAGACCCTTCGAGAAACTATGTGCGATGTAATAAAAGCAAACGGTGGTGTAAGAAAACCATCAAAAGTGTGCAAAACATTTGCGATGATGGATGCATCAAACACGGTTTAGATTTTAGTTATGTGTGTGATGCTGGGCATATGGTTGATCCAGCGGAACTGTTTGCGATGAGGAAGAACAACATAAACTGGCAGCCATATCAATGTGTGTGCGATATACGGCATACAGTTCCCTCCGGTGAACTGTGTGCTATTAGGGAATGCAACAGAAACGGTCAGCCAGATCAAGGTGTGTGTGAATATGGCATATATTTCACTCGGACAAACTGTTTTCCATTAGGCAAGAGAACAAAAACGGTTCATCTTAACAAGATGTGTGTGATATGCGGCATTTGTGATCAGCCAAAAGAACACAAACGATTCGTGTAGACCAGATGTGTGGGATATGCAGCAAACAGCCTACTCGGATGAACTGTTTGGCATGAGAAATTATAACACAGACGGTTACTATAGTAAGTTCGTGTGTGATTCTGTTCATACAAAAAACTTTGAAAAATGCAAACTAGTTGCTTGCGGTGGCTAGCAGTATCGCACATGACGCGTCTGCGAGTACTCATGTGCGATGATTAGTAAGTACACATAATGAACGGCCGCAAGGGTGATACGCTGATCATGGAGTCCGAGAAGACCGTCGTCGGAAGGCCGCCGACTCAGCTCTTTAGCCTATATTTTATTATAATTCTATGCATAAGTAGGTCGTGAGTGTTTTGTGCCTTGCCACATGTGGCATTTTAAATTATCCTGAATATGTAAGACAATTATTAACCGTTGCCATTGTAAATTTGCCTCAATGGTGAGCAGAGCACGCACAGCGACACCACGGACTCCCCAAAAAAAGCAGGGATGCCATGGCGAGCAACCACATGGTCAACCTTCTGGAACCCCGTGGGAGACGCGATGGTGCATCCATAGGACACGATGGTGATATCATGACCGTGTGTGATAGTGGGTAGACACGTACATGTACATCCAAGAACATGGGCCCATGTTTCGGGCATCCGATGCGTGGCATATAGTTGATCCAAAAGAATTGTTTGCGATGAGATAGAACAACAAAAACAGGGCTTTGTGGGCCCAGAACCATCAATTAATTTGGACTTTGTTTCTCCTAACATTGCAGATTACAACGCAATAAGTAATTGCAAATCTGTTCACACAGATCAAACTAATATGTGTTCACACCGAAGAACCTAATATGTGTTCACACTTAGCACCGGGCTATAAAAACTACCCACTCGAAAATTACTTCACAGTTCCTCCTCATCACCTACAAAACTGGTCTTTCCTGTCAAGTCGTTCTGCCATGACCGAGTTTCGGGTGGGCATATAACCAGGCATCAAAGATCAAGGTTGTAGAAGCACTAGAGAGGTCCCGCTGCAGAGATGTCCCGACGCGCCGCAGAGCCCTCGAACAAGCTCTCATGGGCACATGAGGGCTCTCACAAGCGCACTCGCCGCATCGGCGGTCACGTCGAGTTGGCGTTGCTGAAGTCCTTGGCCGGTGATGACGGCATTCTCGCTGGCCTCATTAAGCAACAAGAGCTGGTCGACGGCTTGATGAAGCTACTCAAGATCAGTGATGCCTCGGTTGACAAGGCGACCAGCCTCGTCGAGCAACTCATGGGTGACAATGTGAAGCTCCTCAAGGCGCTCACCGAGAAGGAGGAGGAGGCCGCCGGTTGGAAGATGCTGCATGAGCAGAGCAGTGCCTCGGGGATGACGCTGACAGCGGTCGTTGAGGAACTGATGGGTGACTTGAGGAAGCTCCGGATCAAGTGCGAGCAGGAAGTGGAGGAATCCGTGGCTGCTTTCAAGCAAAGCCGTGAGGAAATGAGGAAGGAGCTGGAGGATGTCATCGCCCGGCGATCCATCGAAGAGTAGATACAGTAGCGATCTAGATCGTTGTCTATGATTTCCTACTTCTCTTGCCCCCGTGTCTTCCGGACTTTGCCGCATGTGGCATTTAAAATTATCCGGAATATGTAAGACAATTATTATCAGCGTCATTGTAAATTTGTCGTTGTACTATCCATTGCCATTTTATTTTCCCTCGTATTATCCGTTGCCCTATGTGGCAATTTAAATTAGGCCGGAATGCAAGTTGAAAACACGAACAAAGAAATGCTGCCATGGGATCACAACCAAACACCCTCGGTCCACCCCTAAAAAAACCCTCTGTCCAGGCACTTTAATTAACCCATTAATGGCGAAGTTTTGAGCGAGGCGGGCGGCGGCTGGTGCATGGAGGTCAAAGAGCTCGCTTCCCGGTGAGCATGGGTGGCCTTGCTGCTGGCATGTGTCCCGTCGAGCCTGTGAGGTGGACAGGATACACGCGTCCCGTCGAGCCTGCGCGGCGGACTGCTCGCATGCGTCCCATCGAGCCTGCACGGTGGACTTATCGCGCTCGTCCCATCTAATCAAATAGCTGCACGCACGCCACTAGGTATGGTTAAATATTGACACGGTTCATATAATAGAACCATTTGTGATGTTAATGTGTCAGCTTATTTTTTCAAAAAGGACTTTGTTTGCTACTAATGTGTGTGTCTCTTCTCAAACTAGACGACTTTTTTATCACGGCATATATGTGCCATGTCATGAAACCATGCCAAGTTTCATGTTTTTTGGTGAGTTTTTGATTTACTAGGATTTAAAAACCAAGATTCTCAATGTTTCAGGACGACGATAAGTTTGTAATTCATTCCAATTCCTTAAATGAGATCTAAACATGCACCCAATGACACATGTACGATTTCCCACCCATTTTGTGCTTGTAGGTAAAATTTGAATTATGGACTACATTTAATGCGTGGAAAACTTAGTAATATATGCAATGGCCAAACGAACCCTAAACATGCACCCCATGGACACATATATGTTTTTATAGCCATTTGGTGCACTAGAGCATGTATTTGTAGTTTGGATTTGAATTATGGACATTAAATGCCTAGAAAACTCAATTAGTGAATAAAAAGGGTCAAACAAACCCTGAATAATTTCAGAGTTCAGCGTGAATCTCCCGTTGTTCTGTACGTGTTGCATGTAGAAAAAAATTATGAGGCTAGAAGAGGGAGCGATTATCGTTTGTCCCACAAGGGGAGATGTTTCCCTATCGAAACCACGAGGGTTCTTGCGACATGCTCCGGTTTGTAAGAGGTTTCTAATAAAGCTTGGCCCAAATTAGCAATTTTTTTACCACGACATATATGTGCCTTGACGTGACACCATGCCACCTTTAATGACTTCCTGGTGAGTTTTGGATTTATGGGGATTTAAAAAGCGATATTCCAAATGTTTTAGGACAAGCCAAGACACCGGTCAGGTTGTAATTCGTTCCCATTCCTTGCATGGGACCTAAACATGCACCCAAGAACACATGCATGTATAATTTTTCTAGCCATTTTGGTGAACTGGAGCATGCATTTGTAATTTAGATTTGAATTATGGAAATTAAATGCCAAGGAAACTCAATTAGTGTATAAAAAGGCCAAACAAGGCGAAAAGAGGGAGCGACTACGTTTCGCCACAAGGGGAACACGTTTCCCTATCGGAACCATCAGGCTACCTTGAGAGAAGCTCCAGTTTGTAAGAGGTTTGTAATAAAGCTTGGCCCAAATTGGCAATGTTTTTACCATGACATATATGTGCCATGATGTGACACCATGCCACCTTTGACGACTTTCTGGTGAGTTTTGGATTTTATGGGGATTTAAAAACCGAGATTATAAATGTTTGAGGACGAGCCAGGACGCTGGTATGATTGTAATTCGTTCCCATTCCTGGCATGGGACCTAATTAAACATGCACCCAAGGACACATGCATGTACAATTTTTCTAGCCATTTTGCTGAACTTGAGCATGTACTTTAAGTTCAAATTTCAGCATGGATATCATGTCGTTCCATGTTGCCCATAGAAGAAAATACAAGGCGAAAAGAGGCCATGATTACGTTTCGACAACAAGGGGAACACGTTTCCCTATTAGAACCACAAGGCTTCTTGTTGAGATAAGCTCCGATTTGTAAGACGTTTGTAATAAAGCTTGGCCCAAATTGGACAATGTTTTTACGATGACATATATGTGCCATGACATGACACCATGCCTACTTTCATGAATTTTTGGTGAGTTTTGGATTTACGGGGATTTAAAAACCGAGATTCCCAATGTTTGAGGACGAGCCAGAATGCTGGTACGGTTGTAATTTGTTCCCATTCCTGGCATGCATGGGACCTAAACATGCACCCAAGGACACATGCACGTATATTTTTTCTAGCCATTTTGGTGAACTGGAGCATGTATTTGAGTTTCATATTTGAATTATGGACAATAAATGCCTATGAAACTCAATTAGTGTATAAAAAGGCAAAACGAACCTTGAATAAGTTTAAATTTCAGCACGGATATCCTGTCGTCCCATGTTGCCCGTAGAAGAAAATACAAGGCAAAAAGAGGCAGTGATTATGTTTCGCCACAAGGGGAATATGTTTCCCTATAGGAACCACGAGGCTTCTTTGTGAGAATCTCCGGTTTGTAAGAGGTTTGTAATAAAGCTTGGCCCAAATTGGACAATGTTTTTACCATGACATATATACGCCATGACATGACACCATGCCAACTTTCATGACTTTCTGGTGAGTTTAGGATTTACGAGGATTTAAAAACCGAGATTCTAAATGTTTGATGATGAGCCAGGATGCCGGTATGGTTGTAATTCGTTCACATTCCTGGCATGGGACCTAAACATGCACCCAAGGACACATGTATAATTTTTTCTAGCCATTTTAGTGAACTGGAGCATGTATTTGAAGTTTAGATTTGATTTATGGACATTAAATGCCTAGGAAACTCAATTAGTGTATAAAAAGTTCAAACAAAAGCCGTGTGCCTACCAAACCGTGGCCGATGCCTCCCGCGTCTGAATTGTGCGTTCTGATTGGCTAGAACCCAAACCCCATAGGTCGTACGTCTCCATTTTTGAATGCTCCCAGATTGAACGACAACCCTTAGCCCTTTCGATAGCACATGCAGTACATGGGTAAGCACTATGCGCATGCGTCGTGCTAGCTCATGCTTTCTTCACTTGTACGTTTTCTGAACAGGCTGCCGTTTCCCGCCACTCCTCTCATCGGTTTCCCGCCTCTTCTCCCATCGGTTTCCCTCTACCTGTGTCAGTGCTCATTGAAGGTTAGGCAGTGACACACCAGCCATGACACACACTTTCTAAAAGTGAAAATGTGCGTGATAGGAGGGAGTAGGTCCCAAAGGGTGACCGGCGTGAAACGCCTTAAAGGCAAGGAGGCAATTCCTATCAGCAAGGTGCCTCTTCCCAACCGCTAGCCTAGTCGAATAGAACACAGAAGTTAAGCGTGCTTGGGCTGGAGTAGTCCAAGGATGGGTTACCCCATGGGAAGTGATATTATATAAACCTTGGGATCATCCTTGTCTTACTAATTTGTAGACTATGCTTTTATAGGTTATTTTTTGCTGTAAAATCACCATGACTGTGCAAGAGCGAGCAAAATGGTGCATGTACTGGCTTAACCGTGTGCGATGCAAGTGCCCTGTAAAATCACCATGACCGCGCAAGCGCGAGCAAATGGTGGAGGTACTGGCTGAACCGTGTGCGATGCAAGTGCGCTGTAAAATCACCACGACCGTGTGCGATGCAAGTGCGCTGTAAAATCACCACAACTGCGCAAGCGCGGGCAAAATGGTGCTGTTACTGTCTTAACCGTGTGCGATGCAAGTGCGCTGTAAAATCACCATGACTACGCAAGCGCGAGCAAATGGTGGTGGTACTGGCTTAACCGTGTGCCATGCACGTGCGTTGTAAAATCACCATGACTGTGCAAGCTAAAGGCGGGTGAGTTTATTTAAAAATTAGGATGAACCGTGTGCGATAGACTAGCTAGCTAGAAATATAAAAAAACTACCCGCCTTGAGTGTTGAAAAATCGGCGGTTCCGTCACTTTTACTTATTATCATACACGCATATTCTTATTGGACGGTGCACGATCTTGGGCACTCCCGCCCTGCATCAATTCCTTTACCCAAATTTCCACTGGGTGGTGTCCCAGCTGCAGGTGGATGAAGGGCCTTGGGAGCGGCGTGGGGGAGCCCAGGGCCAGGGCCTCCCCCGCGCTGCACGGAGCAAGGCGCCGCTAGAAGGTAGGTCCCCCACCAGGGAAGCCACCGGTGAGACCTTTCCCCCGGCGGAGGGCCTACAGCTGCCGAGGGCCCCGCCAGCATCCTCCTTGCCCCTTGGTCTCTTCCTGGTTTCCAGACGCCCCAATGGTGGTTGGGGGCAGTGCAGGGCGGGGTCCTCATCGGGCGACATGAAGCAAGGCTCCGGCATGTGAAGGTCTCCGCTCGTGACACTCTCGCGTAATAATGAGTGGGGCCGTACACGCCCCGGAGTCTCCCGAGTGCCGCCCTGGGGCCTCATGGGGGCTCCCACCCACATCCAAGAGGAGGCACCATGCTCCGCGCTGGCCGTCGACACCGTCCCCCAATGACTATGCCCACGCCCAATGGAAGCACTTAGCTCCGCTCTGGTGAGAAGGTGAGAAGACTAGCTCGGTGCCGGACGCGGCTGTTTGCTTTCGCCCCTCCTTCTGTACCCAATTCGCCGAATTTTTGGAATGAACTCGAATCTTGTGTGCTTGCCAAAAGAAAAATGGGGGAAAGTTTTCTTGTCTTGTGTCATTTTCTCACTTTCTGGTTTCATATTTTTAAGCGGGGCTCGTGCCTGCTGCACCCCCCCCCCGAGCGCCTCGCAAGCGGGGGCCGGGTGCGGTACTCACGTGTTGAGCATGGTCGGGCCAGCCCCGAGTGTGCAAAGGCTCCCCTCGGGGGTCAGGGATGCGGCCACCATGCGCGCACCTTGCCGTGGTCCGGCAGTTGCTCCCTCACGAAGCACTCTAGGACAGGCCAATAGGCCCCTCTAGAGGATCGGAACCTCACTAGCCTGTGGCAGGCCTGCCTCGAGAGAACAAGCACCGCTGCGACATCGGGGCTCACTCGAGACCCGCGGAGCCAAAAATAAGTCATAACAACTACCCTACTGGGAGCCCGCAGACCTGATGGGTCGCACCACGGGCACTACTTCAAAAGCATTTCATAATCATATACATTGCAAGGGCCCCCCTTTCAAAATGCTCTCACGAGGATGCGTTCAAGTTTTGTCATACAGGTTAAAGCAAAAGAAACGCGGGCCTAGCTAGATGCGCCTTCTTCATCACCTCCCTCTGCGCTTTTCGTGCTGCTCGCGTCGTCGCGATCATCCTCTTCATCATCGCTGCATGCGCCATCTTCTCCGGCCACAATCACAACCATGTCGTCCTCGGAAGAAAATTCTTCCACCAGGGCATACACATGGTCATCCACCCACCTGGCCAGGTTGTGCTGAATAACTGTGGTCACGGGGGCTAGCACAACGTTGAAGTGAAAGTGGGAATCGCGGTTGAGAAGGTGGCTAACGACACGTGAGAATGCGTGCCCAAGAAAACCCCGGCTCCTCTCAGCAACAAGCTCGCGGGCCCTCACGGGTCGATACTCCAGGCGAGTCATGATGTTGGTGAAGAAGCTGAGGTGGCTGGCGTAATCGTTCTCATGCGGCTGAGGAGGACTCTCGTCGTAGATGGTGCCCAGGGCGCGGTTAGCTCTGGCTCTGAGGTCCTGGAGCATCGAGGCGTGCTCACGCTGCAGTGTCAGGCGGCGATTCGCTTCCTTCGCAGTCCTCTATGCAAGGGACACGGTATCCTTTACCTGCTGCTGGAGGGAAGACAGTTCAGCGCGGGTACAGGCCAAGGCAGACTCGGAAGAGACCTGAGCTTCCTTGGCAGCCCTCTCACGCAGTTCAGCAGATTCCAGCTTCACCTTCAGGGTGGTGGTCCTCCCTCGAGCTCGGCTTTGAGCAGCCCCAGCTCTAGGCGATGCTCATCAGCCAGATCTGCACGTGCCTTCGCCACCCTCTGCTCAACCTCCAGCTAAAACCGGGCCTCTCGGGCGGCAACGACATCCTCAGCCGTAGCCTCCTGGCGCTCCCTCACTTCTAGCCATTCCGATGCCAGACTATGCTCCATGGCCTCCAACACCAGGTCTTGCTGGCATCTCAGAAGGTCTGCCTTGTTGAGAGATGCTCCGACCGGCAACGCGTCCAGGGAGGCCCGCCGTGCCTCGATCTCCCGCTCGAGGGCGGCGTTTGAAGCCAGGAGCTCCCGCTCTTGCTCCTCGGCTTCATCATGATGACGGTCAGCGGCCCGGCTTCATCCAGGGCGTGGGCACAAGCTTCGCGAGAAATTGCAAGAGAAGCCACAGCGCGTGCGTCGGCACGATCATGCTGAAGCTGGCCAATATTGATCGCTACCTTCAGCTGGTGCCATTAGCGCGCCAACCGACGGTCCTCTGTCTCGAGGCGGGAGTTGACATAGGCAAGCTCTCCACCAAGCCAGATCATTGCGCGCATTGCCTCGCCGAAGAGCTCGAAGCGAACAGCGCTGCGCCCGCGCTCCAATGCACGGCCGGGTCCGTCTTCGGCCCCAGGAGCTGCCAGAGGGGTGCGGAGTGGCTCGCCCACCTCTGGCTAGGGGTTGGCCGGTGTGGTTTCACTGCCTGAAGACGAAGATAACCCATGGGGCACCCGATCGCCAACAGTGGTCAGTGGGGGGAGCCGTCGAGATGCCCCCCTAGGCCATGTTGGAGAAGAAGGGGGCGGGAGGCTCGAGTCCGAGGCCCCCTAACAGCGCCCCAGCTGCAGGAGTTGGCCCCATGCCATGCGCGGAGGTTGGGCGCGGGGGGCTATGTGTCGGGATCAAGCCAGGAGTCCTTGAAGGATGCCTCTCCTAAGGCTTTGCCATCGTGGGGGTCCTGCGAAGCCCTAGTCAGGGAGGAGCACGACATGCAGGAAGTCACTATAATGAGGTACTTACTCGTCCACGGCTATGTACTTTCTTTGCTTCAGCAGCCGGTAGGTGTCGCCATTGCAGCTCGGCGACCCCTTCCTCTTGCGGAGTGCTTCGAGATTCAGGCGAAGCCAGCCAGGTCCTGAGGAGCGGTTCCCAGCAGTAGGAGCACCTGGTGGGGATCCCTGGGCGGCAGCCTCGGGAGCGCAAGGGGGCGCCTCCCGTTTAGCAACCGCTTTGGAGACGCTTCCCCGAGCCTTGGAGGAGGCCGTCTCATGAGCACCGGGTGGCGCCGACCCTGTGGTGGCCCCTTATGGGGCCTTAGTAGCCTCGGCCTCTCGAGCACCTGGTGGCACTTGACCTTCGGAGGCTGCCTCGGTGGAACCTGGTGGTGTGTGCCCCCCTGCGTCCACATTTGGGGCACGCACCACAGGATCCAGGAGCAAGGGAGCCACGAGGATGGGATTCTCGCGAGGCCCTTCAAGGCCCGCCGGGCACAACCCCCATTCGTCGAAGAGGGGCATCTGCTTCATGAAGGCCACCTTGTTTGAGCATTCGTAAAGGAGTCGACCATCAGAAGCTCGAGCACCTTCCTTAGCGTCTTGGAAGGTAGCGCAGCCGCTTGGACCCTCATGGAGTCCTCAGCTTCGGTGGAGGCCCACATCGGGAGGGAATGGCGCTAGAGTGGAGCAATGCGCCACTAGACAAATTCCTACACCACCATAGGTGTTGTCACCCCGAGCTTCTGCAGCCCGGCCAGCCGCTTCCAGATGCGGGCAAGCCGATCGTCGACAAGCTTCACATGCCCCCAGCCGGAGCTGGGCACCGCTGGCGCTTGGGGGGTAAAAAGCAGGGGGCTACGCGTGCCGGCATCTATGAACCACCAATGCTTCTGGAACCCCTTCGCATCTGGCGATAGCTCAAAGTAGGTCCACGAATCAGCCGTCGTTGCAACAGCTTCAAAGCCACACACCCCGAGCACTGGCGGGCGTTGACCAGACGGAGCAAGAAGAAATGGCGAAACAGGGCTATGGAGGGAGCAATGCCGACCATGGCTTTGCAAAGGAAAGAGAAGACATCAAGGAGGATGATGGAGCGGGGATCCAGGTGCAGCAGGTGGATCTGATAGTGCGAGATAACGGCATTGAAGAAAGGGACGAGAGGGGGAATCAGGCCCCCGAAGAGGGTGTGAAGATGGATGGGAATCTCGGTGGCGCTCATGTCACCCGCGAGCCAATATGCGGGCTTGGCGATCGCTGCTTTCCACTCATTAGAATTGGCGGCAAGAGCTGGGCGGACCTTGTCCAGCCCCTCTTGGTTGATCATTGTCGACCGCTCGAGAGCGGGTTTTGAGGCCGACGGGGGTTCGGTTGGAGATTGTGACGTCCCTTTCTTCTTCCTCTGCTTCGGGGCCATGGCAGAAGCAAGGAGGGGGAACAATGTTGGCACTGGATCTAAAAGAAAGATTGCAAGCCGGGGGAGAGAAGGGCCAAGGCCAAGCGTAGCAATCTGCATGAGCGGAGTACTTTGGCAACAAGCGGCCGCCAGGCTTGGCGGATTTCATGGCAGCATGGGGAAGTGGAGGCGTCCACGTCCCATCAAAAGCCACATCTCATCTAAGGCCGCAGGCGGTTAGGGCCCGCAGCGCTTCACACTTGCCCTTTGGCTTTGCCTAGAAGCCAAGTTGTCACATCCCTAGTCTGGTATGACCTAGGCTAGCTAGCCATTTGTGCATCATATTTAAATTTCATTTAAATTTGAAATGAGGATTGGTGGAACCCTCAGAAGCATCTTTTGAAAATGACCCAAATAAAAACTTCTCCAAAAGGGTCCAAGAAAATGCTCATGATGCCCTCTAAAAATATTGGACAGAGATAAAAATCAAAACAATATTTTTAGGAGCTCATGGATATTTATTTTGGCCATTTGGATTAATTCGATAAATATTTGCATTGGGAATATATTTCTATATATATGAATTATGGCCCAAAAATTATGCCATCTATAAAAGAGCTCTGGAATAATATATCCAGCTCCTGCAAAAAATTGGCATAATAAAATAAAATGATTTAATATAATTATTAAATCAAAACAAATGTCAGAAAAATTAGAAAAACAGAAATAAAAAGGAAGGAGGACTTACCTGGGCCTCCCCTTCCCTGCGCAGCCCAGCAGCAGCAGGCCGGCCCAGCCAGGAGGCGGCCCAGCCCGCCTG
>NC_057807.1:150952542-150960511 GCF_018294505.1 Triticum aestivum
GAAAAATTATCAGAAAAATGCAATCTTTCCATCTGTACTAGTTTCATGCATGACAAACCAACCTATACATGCTGAATATGAGAAAACACATTATGGCATATATAAGAGACCTAATTTAGAAATGCATTTGAACCTTGGTTCAAATGGACTTCAAACCAATTGAACACTAGTTGCATTAGCTCAACAGCATCACATCTACATGCCATGTTCATGCATCATATTGTTGCATATGATTGTGTATTGATTGCCGGCACCGTTCCTTCTCGATAGGTCCTGCTCCGGAGACGTTCCAGAGTACCTGTCGGTGAAGCAGTGCCTCCCTTGTTGTTTTACCAGGCAAGCAAACCCCCTTGTTCATTTCGATAAAACCCTACTCTCTCGCTCCTGCTCTCAGTTATTGCATTAGGACAACAACGATTCATCTGCTACTTTGTGCTGCGGTAGTTGAACCCATTCCTCTGCATGACCTGTCATTGCCACAGTAAATAGTTGAAACCCACTAGCATGTGTTGGAGTTGATTGAAGCCATTGATGTGTTCCTACCATGCTATGCCTGCTATTGCTTAGAGTGTGTCAGGTCTGATTCATTGGGAATGAATTGGAGTGTTACGATATGTTCTGATGCTGAGAGTGAAGTGAGTGAACACGATTTGGTAAAAGGTAGCGGTGAGAGGCCATGTAGGAGTACATGGTGGGTTGTCTCGCTGGAACCGTCCTTAAGCACTGAGTTCTATGTATGTTGTCCAATGACTCGATACTACCACACATTGGGATCCTTAATTGACTCTCTCGGCTTATTAACCAACTTGATCTCTGTCCAGGTAGTGCTATTTTTCTACCAAGTGGCACCCGGCAGGGTGGGCTTGGGACAGACTAGGCACACGTGGCACGGTGTACCGAGTGGCACCCGGTTGGTGGGCTCGGGAACCCTGCTCACATCGTTTGGGGCCGTGAGCGACACCCCGGCCGGATCTCCTTGCGGATGGAACCCGAATAGGCGATAAACCTGGACTAGAGTCTTGTGTGGTTAGTCAGGTCGTGGCCGACACCCTCGCCAGGCTTCCGCTTGAAGGTTGCCGAGATACATGACGTGTACATGGCGGTAAGTGGCGAGAGCGTGTGTGAAGAAGTACACCCCTGCAGGGTTAACATGATCTATTCGAATAGCCGGGTCCGCGGTTATGGACTTCTTGGATGCTTACATGGTACATAGACAACTTGAAGTGGATACTATAAAATGCTCAAGACAAGTGTGAGTGCTATGGATGGCCTTCTCGTAGGGAGACGGGGATGAATCCATAGTAGTGTATTGTGTGGTGATTAGTGGACTCGTGTACGTTGTTTCACCTCCAGAGTTTCTGGTAGTCGTAGAACAGGATAGCCACAGAGTCAAAGCTGGCTTGCTGCAACTAAACCCCACATTACCCTCTTGATACCAATGCATGTATGATAGGATCTGATGTAAGTCTTGCTGAGTACCTTTGTACTCATGTTGCTTTATTTATGTTTTTGCAGCGGAGACTTCGGTCTTACTAGGGTTCTCATGGACTTCGACTAGTAGCTAGTACCTCAGCTACGATCTTGATCGGATGTTGTAGATAGTCAGGCTCTTCAGCCTTTTTCATTTATAGATGTCTGTACCCAGACATGTAATGCTTCCGCTTGTTGCTTGTATGCTCTGTATGACGGGTCTTGTGACCCCTGTTTGCAACAAATGCTATGATGGCTCTTCTGAGCCTTTATCCATATAATTGTTGAGTTATGCTGTGATGCCATGTTGTACAGCACATACTTGCATGTTATGCGTACGTGTAATGTGTAGTGCTATGTGTAGGATCTGACTATCTAGTTGTTTATCTTTAGTAGCCTCTCTTACCGGGAAATGTCTCCTAGTGTTACCGCTGAGCCATGGTAGCTTGCTACTGCTCTGGAACACTTAGGCTGGCCGGCATGTGTCCTTCTTCGTTCCTGTGTCTGTCCCTTCGGGGAAATGTCACGCTTTGAGTACCAGAGTCCTGTTAGCCCGCTACAGCCCGGTTTACCGGAGTCCTGCTAGCCCAGTGCTACAGCCCGGACCCAATTGCTGATGACCGACACGTTCGAAGCTGGGTCATGGATGCCTGTCCCTGTAAGTCTGTGCCACTTTGGGTTTACGACTAGTCATGTCAGCCCGGGCTCTTTATCATATGGATGCTAGCGACACCATCATATACGTGTGCCAAAATGCGCAAACGGTCCCGGGCAAAGGGTAAGACGACACCCGTGGGGATACCGTGCGTGAGGCCGCAAAGCGATATGAGGTGTTACATGCTAGATCGATGTGGCATCGAGTCGGGGTCCTGACAGCTTTGGTATCAGAGCTTGACTGCCTGTAGGTTTACCAAGCCAAACTGGTCGAAGTTGAGTCTAGAAATTCTTTAGTTATATAAGGGAATTGATTGTGGGAAGGAACGTAAGGCTCTTTTTACTCCTTTACCTCATGGCCTTCTGGTCTGAGTCATCCTATCTTTCCGACGGGGTTAAGGAAATAGGCTTCTTTTCCGTCTATCAGGATCACGTGTTACTACTCCGTAGTCCCATAGGATTGGTTGATCGGAGTCATACCCCAGTTTCGAGTACCTCCGGTGTAGTCTGTTTAGTACTATCTCAGAACCTTGAGTGATGATGATGAGTATGTTACCACCCCATGTTTAGTAGGATGTTTCATTCTGAGCATTTTACTGCCGTTATGCTGCCGGATTTTTCCCTAGGAGTTCGAGTGATACTAATTCCTTGTCCTACATTCTACATTCTATAGTTAATGTTATTCCGTCCTTGGTTCGTTTCTCAGGATGTCATCAGCTAAGCGAAGTTCCGTTGCTCGTAGCCAGAACCATGGATGTGGTAGGGATGAGGATCCTCCTGACCAGCCTTCGTTGTCAGAGCTCATGCTAGAGATGGAGAGGAACAAGCGTGAGTCTAATCGTTTGTTGGCACGTATCGAGGAGAATACCGCACATCAGTTCAAAGGGTCTGTGACCATTCATGACTTCATTCGCTTGCACCCACCTACTTTTCATCATTCCATCGAGACACTCGATGCAGATGACTGGCTCCGTAGCATCACCCATAAGCTGCGTTCTGCGAACGTAGCTGAAGATGACAAGGTCACTTATGCCACATATCACCTAGAAGGTCCTGCTAGTCTTTGGTGGCAGAACTATGAGGCTATGCTTCCAGTTGGCCAGATTCCTACCTGGAAGGATTTCACTGAGGCTTTTCGTGAGCATCACATTCCTCAGGCCCTCATTGATCGCAAGAGAGAAGAGTTCTGTAGTTTCACCCAGAGTAAGATGGCTGTTGATGCTTATAGCAGAGAATTCGAGAACCTTGCCCGCTATGCCACAGAAGAAGTGTCCACGGACGCCAAGAAGCAAGCTAGGTTCCGGAAGGGTCTCAACCCCAAGTTGCGTCGTGATCTCCACCTGCATCATTGTGATACATTCCAAGCCCTTGTGAACAAGGCCATCAATGCAGAGACAGCTCAACTCACTTACGAGGAGTCTCGTAAGCACACCCGTGATTTGGGATCTTCCTCTGGCTCTATCTCCCAGAAACGCCGGATTTGGGTTCCAAACTCCGCTCTTCCTTCCGGTTATACACCGAGGTCATCTCATGTGGTGCCTCCTCCAGCTCAGTCGTATGTTCCACCCAGGCCTACTGGTAGACCGCTTGTCAGTGCGGGTCCCCGTCCAACCTCAGGGACTTGCTTCACATGCGGGAAGCCAGGACACTATGCACGTGACTGCTCTCAGACTAGTTATGCTCCACCCCAGCCCGAGAAGACTGTTGGTTGTATTAAGCCATCACGCAAGATGATCAGTGTCAAGTCAGCCCCCACTGAACGTGGACGTGTGCATCACGTCTCAGCTAAAGACGCTCATGATGATCCAGATGTCGTTCTTAGCACACTCCTTGTCAATTGTCACCCAGCATCAGTTCTATTTGATACTGGAGCATCTCACTCCTTCATTTCTGAAAGCTATGCTAACTTGCACAACCTGTCATTTTGTGAAATGCCAACTCCGCTAGTCATCCAAACTCCTGGATCCAAATGGCAAACCTCTAGTGTAAGCCATGGTAACGAAATCCTTGTTGACAAACTTGTATTCCTTGCATCACTTGTAGCCCTCAAGTCCTCAGATATTAACATCATCTTGGGTATGGACTGGATGACAGCTCATCATGCCAAGATTGATTGTTACACAAGATCTGTTCAGCTTACACACCCATCTGGCAAGATAGTCACCGTCTCCACTAGAGTTGCAAAGCGTCAACTCTATTCTCTTAATGCCAGCCCTCTTCCAGACCTTGAAGATATCCCGGTAGTCCGTGACTTTCCGGATGTCTTTCCAGAGGAACTGCCAGGTATTCCCCCTGACAGAGATGTAGAGTTCGTTATAGATCTTATCCCAGGAACTGCTCCAATCTCCCGGAGACCTTACAAGATGGCACCCCTAGAACTAGCCGAGCTTAAGAAACAACTCGATGAGTCCTTGCAAAAGGGTTTCATCCGTCCTAGTTCTTCTCCTTGGGCTTGCCCCGTCCTTTTCGTCAAGAAGAAAGACGGTACGGACCGGATGGTTGTGGATTATCGTCCCGTTAATTTGGTCACGATAAAGAACAAGTATCCGCTTCCCAGGATCAACGATCTGTATGACCAGCTCGCTGGATCCTCAGTCTTCTCCAAGATGGATTTAAGGTTAGGCTACCATCAAATCAAGATTAGAAATGGGGACATTCCCAAGACAGCTTTTGTTACTCGTTATGGTCAGTACGAGTACACCGTCATGTCCTTTGGTCTAACCAATGCCCCAGCTACATTCTCCCGCTTGATGAACTCGATCTTCATGGAGTACTTAGATAAGTTCGTCGTGGTTTACCTCGATGATATTCTTATTTACTCGAAGAACGAGGAAGAGCATGCCGAACATCTTAGACTTGTTTTAGAAAAACTCAGAGAGCACCGCCTTTATGCCAAGTTCTCCAAGTGTGAATTTTGGTTGTCAGAAGTGACCTACTTAGGCCACGTAATCTCTGGTAAGGGCATTGCTGTCAATCCCGAGAGAGTTCAAGCCGTTCTCGATTGTACTCCACCTGAGACCGTGAAACAAGTTAGGAGTTTCCTTGGTCTAGCCAGCTATTGTCGCCGCTTTGTTGAAAACTTCTCCAAAGTAGCCAAACCCCTCACGGAACTTCTCAAGAAAGATAAAAAGTTTGAGTGGTCCCCACAGTGTGAGTACAGTTTTCAGGAACTGAAAAGACGCCTGACTTCTGCTCCCATACTTGTGCCACCGGATTTCACTAAAGACTTTATTATCTACTGCGACGCCTCACGACAAGGACTAGGTTGCATTCTTATGCAGGATCGTCATGTGATTGCCTATGCATCTCGACAATTGCATCCACATAAGGAGAATTATCCTACACATGATCTAGAGCTTGCAGCCGTAGTCTATGCACTCAAGACCTGGCGACATTACCTACTTGGTAAACGTTGCGAGATCTACACCGATCACCAGAGTCTCAAGTATATCTTCACCCAACCGGATCTGAACCTTAGGCAAAGACGTTGGTTGGAGTTAATCACAGATTATGATCTAGGGATTACCTACACCCCAGGCAAGGCCAATGTCATGGCTGATGCTCTAAGCCGTAAATCCTATTGCAACAATCTCATGTTGCAGCAAGTCCAACCACTTCTCCATGAGGAATTCTGTAAGCTTAACCTTCACATTGCTCCTCACGGATTCCTTTCTACCTTGGTGGCGAAACCTACCCTTGAGGATCAGATCATAACTAGCCAGCAATATGATACGGGTATTTCTCGTATCAAGGATAACGTTAAGAAGGGAGTTGCTGGTAGTTTCTCTGTTGATGATCGTGGTGTTGTTTTCTTTGAGAATCGCTTGGTGGTTCCCAAGAAGCAACATCTTCGGCAATTGATTCTTAAGGAGGCGCATGAATCCCCTCTCACGATTCATCCCGGTAGTACTAAGATGTATCAGGACCTACGCCAGAGGTTCTGGTGGACTAGGATGAAGAGAGAAATCGCTGAGTTCATTGCTAAATGTGACATTTGTCGTCGCGTTAAGGCAGAGCATCAAAGACCTGCTGGCGCCCTTCAGCCTTTAGCTATTCCTGAATGGAAATGGGATAAAGTTAGTATGGACTTCATCACCGGCTTTCCCAGGACCAAGAGAGGGAATAACGCTATCTTCGTAGTCATTGATCGTCTCTCCAAAGTGGCTCACTTCCTTCCTGTTCGAGAGAGTATCACCGCTAGTCAGCTTGCTGACTTATACATTTCTCGAATAGTGTCACTTCATGGTGTTCCACTAGAGATCAATTCAGACCATGGCAGTCTTTTCACTTCTCATTTTTGGGAGAGTTTCCAAACTGCCATGGGAACCCATCTTTCCTTCAGTACCGCTTTCCACCCTCAGTCGAGTGGTCAGGTGGAACGGGTTAATCAAATTCTCGAAGACATGCTCAGAGCTTGCGTTATCTCTTTCGGTATGGATTGGGAGAAATGTCTTCCTTTTGCTGAGTTTGCGTATAACAATAGCTACCAATCCAGCCTCAAGCAAGCTCCTTTTGAGGTTCTCTATGGACGAAGATGTCGAACACCTTTGAACTGGTCAGAAACCGGTGAAAGACAATTCTTTGGACCGGATATGATCCAGGAGGCAGAAGAGCAAGTTCGCATCATTCGTGAGAATTTGAAAACAGCCCAATCTCGTCAGAAAAGTCAGTACGATCGTCATCATAAGGATATGACTTATGAAATTGGCGACCAAGCTTACCTTCGGGTTACTCCTTTGAAGGGTACCCATCGTTTCGGTGTCAAGGGCAAGTTGGCTCCTCGTTACATTGGTCCTTTTCGTATTCTAGCTAAACGAGGAGACGTTGCCTACCAGTTGGAACTACCCCCACATCTTTCTCGAGTTCATGATGTCTTCCACGTCTCTCAACTCAGGCGTTGCTTCTCGGATCCTATCCGCGGAGTGGACCACGAAACGCTTGATCTCCAAGATAACCTCACATACCGAGAGTACCCGGTTCGCATTCTTGATCAAGCAGAGCGTGTTACTCGACGTCAGAACGTCAAGTTTCTCAAAGTTCAGTGGTCTCATCATTCCGAGAGAGAGGCTACTTGGGAGCGAGAAGATCGTCTTCGACTGGAGTACCCCGCTTTCTTTCCGTCGACCCCTGAATCTCGAGACGAGATTCTTTCAAGTGGGGGCGAGTTGTCACATCCCTAGTCTGGTATGACCTAGGCTAGCTAGCCATTTGTGCATCATATTTAAATTTCATTTAAATTTGAAATGAGGATTGGTGGAACCCTCAGAAGCATCTTTTGAAAATGACCCAAATAAAAACTTCTCCAAAAGGGTCCAAGAAAATGCTCATGATGCCCTCTAAAAATATTGGACAGAGATAAAAATCAAAACAATATTCTTAGGAGCTCATGGATATTTATTTTGGCCATTTGGATTAATTCGATAAATATTTGCATTGGGAATATATTTCTATATATATGAATTATGGCCCAAAAATTATGCCATCTATAAAAGAGCTCTGGAATAATATATCGAGCTCCTGCAAAAAATTGGCATAATAAAATAAAATGATTTAATATAATTATTAAATCAAAACAAATGTCAGAAAAATTAGAAAAACAGAAATAAAAAGGAAGGAGGACTTACCTGGGCCTCCCCTTCCCTGCGCAGCCCAGCAGCAGCAGGCCGGCCCAGCCAGGAGGCGGCCCAGCCCGCCTGGCCCCCCCCCCTGTCGCCTTCCTCCTCTGCCAGGGGGACGGGCGTGTGCCCGACGCTCGCCGGCACGCGCGCGCGCCACCTCCCCCCCCTGCTGGCCACCTCCTGCTTCCCCGAACCCCTCCCCATGCCACGGAGACGGCCACGCACCC
>NC_057807.1:150960725-150961419 GCF_018294505.1 Triticum aestivum
CTCTCATTCCTCCTCCCCCCATGCTTATCCCCTCCTCTGGCTCCCCCTCACTTCCACCGAACGCGGCCGCCGCCGCCGATGAGAACCACCACGGCCACAGCCACCCCCTCGCCCCTCGGTTGTGCCCACGAGCTCCGCGACGTCGTCCTCGACCCCCTCACCGAACCACGCCCCGCCAGAAGCCCTGCAGCGTCGACTTCGAGCTCTTCTTCCACCTTCGGCCGCCGGTGACCTCGTCTTCGATTCGCGCCGTCTAGGTCGTCCCCAGGCCCACTGAGCTGCGCTTCGACCTCCCAGTGAGCTCCTCCGTCGTTTCGCCCTATCCCCACGGCCTAGCGCTCGTTGTAGCACCACTCCCCGTGATGCCCGAAGCACACCTCCGCACGACCTCGTCGCCGGCAAGGCTCCGGTGGCCAATCGGCCCCGTGCAGATGCCCGTTGGCTTTGTGGGAGCCTGCAGAACGCGTAGTTGCTACCCGTTGCTCCTCCCGTGCACGGTGGCGCCGTTTCCATCGGCGCCCGAGCTCCGGCGACCGCCAAAGTCGTCGCCGGCGACGTCTCCGGCCACCCCGAGCTCAAACATCACCACCAAGAGCTGCGGCCCGTTCCCAGGAGCTCGCAGATGCTCTCCGCCTCCCGTTTGGTGGCCGCAACGTGCAAATGCACTCCCTCCGCCGTCTCGGGCCTCGCCGGC
>NC_057807.1:150961559-150981226 GCF_018294505.1 Triticum aestivum
AGGCTGACATGTGGGCCCGACCCCCCTTAACCTTTTTAATTAAATTAGAATAACCTCTGTTAACCCCCTGTCACTGACGTGTGGGTCCCACACGTCAGGTTTGACCCGGACCAGCCCAGTTGACCGCTGATGCAATGATGACGTCATGCTGACGCAATTATTTAGTTTCTGGAATTAAAATAATTCAGGAAAATTCCAGAAATTGATTTAAACTTCAAAAATTCATAGAAATTCAACCGTAGCTCAGATTGAAATAATTTATATAAGAAAAATTATCAGAAAAATGCAATCTTTCCATCTGTACTAGTTTCATGCATGACAAACCAACCTATACATGCTGAATATGAGAAAACACATTATGGCATATATAAGAGACCTAATTTAGAAATGCATTTGAACCTTGGTTCAAATGGACTTCAAACCAATTGAACACTAGTTGCATTAGCTCAACAGCATCACATCTACATGCCATGTTCATGCATCATATTGTTGCATATGATTGTGTATTGATTGCCGGCACCGTTCCTTCTCGATAGGTCCTGCTCCGGAGACGTTCCAGAGTACCTGTCGGTGAAGCAGTGCCTCCCTTGTTGTTTTACCAGGCAAGCAAACCCCCTTGTTCATTTCGATAAAACCCTACTCTCTCGCTCCTGCTCTCAGTTATTGCATTAGGACAACAACGATTCATCTGCTACTTTGTGCTGCGGTAGTTGAACCCATTCCTCTGCATGACCTGTCATTGCCACTGTAAATAGTTGAAACCCACTAGCATGTGTAGGAGTTGATTGAAGCCATTGATGTGTTCCTACCATGCTATGCCTGCTATTGCTTAGAGTGTGTCAGGTCTGATTCATTGGGAATGAATTGGAGTGTTACGATATGTTCTGATGCTGAGAGTGAAGTGAGTGAACACGATTTGGTAAAAGGTAGCGGTGAGAGGCCATGTAGGAGTACATGGTGGGTTGTCTCGCTGGAACCGTCCTTAAGCACTGAGTTCTATGTATGTTGTCCAATGACTCGATACTACCACACATTGGGATCCTTAATTGACTCTCTCGGCTTATTAACCAACTTGATCTCTGTCCAGGAGTCGCAACTAGTTTCTGGTGTTTGTAGGTAGTGCTATTTTTCTACCAAGTGGCACCCGGCAGGGTGGGCTTGGGACAGACTAGGCACACGTGGCACGGTGTACCGAGTGGCACCCGGTTGGTGGGCTCGGGAACCCTGCTCACATCATTTGGGGCCGTGAGCGACACCCCGGCCGGATCTCCTTGCGGATGGAACCCGAATAGGCGATAAACCTGGACTAGAGTCTTGTGTGGTTAGTCAGGTCGTGGCCGACACCCTCGCCAGGCTTCCGCTTGAAGGTTGCCGAGATACATGACGTGTACATGGCGGTAAGTGGCGAGAGCGTGTGTGAAGAAGTACACCCCTGCAGGGTTAACATGATCTATTCGAATAGCCGGGTCCGCGGTTATGGACTTCTTGGATGCTTACATGGTACATAGACAACTTGAAGTGGATACTATAAAATGCTCAAGACAAGTGTGAGTGCTATGGATGGCCTTCTCGTAGGGAGACGGGGATGAATCCATAGTAGTGTATTGTGTGGTGATTAGTGGACTCGTGTACGTTGTTTCACCTCCAGAGTTTCTGGTAGTCGTAGAACAGGATAGCCACAGAGTCAAAGCTGGCTTGCTGCAACTAAACCCCACATTACCCTCTTGATACCAATGCATGTATGATAGGATCTGATGTAAGTCTTGCTGAGTACCTTTGTACTCATGTTGCTTTATTTATGTTTTTGCAGCGGAGACTTCGGTCTTACTAGGGTTCTCATGGACTTCGACTAGTAGCTAGTACCTCAGCTACGATCTTGATCGGATGTTGTAGATAGGCAGGCTCTTCAGCCTTTTTCATTTATAGATGTCTGTACCCAGACATGTAATGCTTCCGCTTGTTGCTTGTATGCTCTGTATGACGGGTCTTGTGACCCCTGTTTGCAACAAATGCTATGATGGCTCTTCTGAGCCTTTATCCATATAATTGTTGAGTTATGCTGTGATGCCATGTTGTACAGCACATACTTGCATGTTATGCGTACGTGTAATGTGTAGTGCTATGTGTGGGATCTGACTATCTAGTTGTTTATCTTTAGTAGCCTCTCTTACCGGGAAATGTCTCCTAGTGTTACCGCTGAGCCATGGTAGCTTGCTACTGCTCTGGAACACTTAGGCTGGCCGGCATGTGTCCTTCTTCGTTCCTGTGTCTGTCCCTTCGGGGAAATGTCACGCTTTGAGTACCAGAGTCCTGTTAGCCCGCTACAGCCCGGTTTACCGGAGTCCTGCTAGCCCAGTGCTACAGCCCGGACCCAATTGCTGATGACCGACACGTTCGAAGCTGGGTCATGGATGCCTGTCCCTGTAAGTCTGTGCCACTTTGGGTTTACGACTAGTCATGTCAGCCCGGGCTCTTTATCATATGGATGCTAGCGACACCATCATATACGTGTGCCAAAATGCGCAAACGGTCCCGGGCAAAGGGTAAGACGACACCCGTGGGGATACCGTGCGTGAGGCCGCAAAGCGATATGAGGTGTTACATGCTAGATCGATGTGACATCGAGTCGGGGTCCTGACACAAGTCCAAGCGTGACTTGGGCCCGGGGGCTACTGTCGGTGTTCTGGATATGGGGGTACCCAGACTTCCCTGCCTGCGGCCCACTGCGTGGCTTCACCGACGCCCTGGTATGGCCCAATTTAAGCATTAACAACTCAAGACCCTCGCGAGGGGCCAAGCCTCACGAGGCGGACGAAGCCAATACCTCCAAGGGGGTCGGCCTCCCTAGGCTGGCCCCCGAGGAGCAGAGATTTCTATGCAAGGTGCACCTCGCGAGGCTCAGCTGACATGAGCCATGACGACCAAGGCTAGGCGGGCGCTAGGCGGGTGCTAGCGGGCGCAGAGTACCGGTTTCCTCTTTGGTGCAAAGGAGGCAAGCAGCAGGCGCAGAGTCCCGAGGAATCAGCCAAAGGTTTCCTTTCTGGTGCAACAAGACCAAGACCGCCAGGACGGCAGGACGGAGGACATCACCGAGCACACCGCAGTGTCACGACCAAAGGCTTTTGCAGGCGAAGACCACTTTAGTAACGATAGGGTGTACTTGTTGTCTCCCTTCAAATTTGGCCGTTGTGGGATCCCTTCCCGCCTACATTTGGGAAGAGGACCAAGGCCACTATAAATAGGACCTAGCCACCATGATGGAGGGGGGACAGGAGGGTCGGATCCATTCCGCCCTCACCACCTCACCAGCTCACCCGAGCTCAAGAACACGACTCCGGAGGCTGTTCACCGCTGTACTAGTTCTTCCTCAGCCCCTCAAGGCAAATCCACCACAAGGTAGGAGTAGGGTCTTACACCGCATGGTGGCCTGAACCTGGGTAAACTGTCGTGTCTTTCTTTCCCTTCAAGCTCGACGCGCTAGGCTGTGTGGTTTTGTGAGTTGGTAGGCTGGGTAGGTTGAGATGTCCGCACGCAGCCCAGAGTTCGAACCTCTCAAGGGTTTGCGGAACCCGAAATCCCACAGGTTTTCCTGGATCTCCTAGTTTCTTTGGTATTCCACCCTTAAAAGTGTAATTAGCAAGCATGGTGGAAATTTAAACTTCTGGTATCTTTCTTTTATTTGAGACAATATCTTTCATATACTTAGCAAAAGGAGACATTTTCAAAATATCAGTCAACCGCATACGCAAAAAACAGGTCTAAGTATTTCAACAAAGCGCTCAAAATCTTCATCATTCTTTTTCTTGGATAGTTTAGGAGGAAAGGGCATGGGTTTCTGAACCCATGGTTCTCTTTCTTTACCATGTTTCCTAGCAATCAAGTCTCTCTTATCATATCTTTTATTCTTAGGTTGTGGGTTATCAAGAGTAGGTTCTATCTCCACATCATTACCATTACTAGGTTGAGCATCAACATGACGTCATCATTGACATTATCACTAGGTTCATGTTCATCACCAGATTGTGTTTCAGCATCAAAAATAGGAACATCATTCAGATTCTCAGGTGTGTCTATAACAGGTTCACTTGAAGCATGAAAAGTCCTATCACCTTTCCTTTTCTTTTTAGAAGGACTAGGTGCATCAGTATTAATTCTATGAGAGTCTTGTTCTACTCTCTTAGGATGGCCCTCAAGATACAAATGTTCCTGAGTCATTTTATCAACCCTAGTCATAACTCAAACAACATGATCATTGTTCTTATTATTCAACTCATTCAACAAATCATTTTGTGCCTTGAGAACTTGTTCTACTTGAGTTTTTAACATGGAAGCATGCTTACTAATAACCTTAAGATCCATAACAGTTCTACAAATATAGTCACCCAAGCAATCAAGCATATAAGCATTACGTTTCAATTGTCTACTCACATATGCATTGAAGTTTTCTTGTTTAACAATAAAGTTATCAAATTCATCCAAGCATTGCCTAGCAGACTTATTATAAGGAATATCACCATCATCAAATCTATAGAGAGAATTTACCTCTACTACCTGTGTCGGTTTATCAAAACCATATATTTCTTCAATAGGTGGTAAACTCTTAACATCTTTAGCTTTAGTACCTTTTTCTTTGATAGATTTCTTTGTCTCTTGCGTATCTTCATGACTGAGAAATAGAATACCTCTTTTCTTTGGAGTTGGCTTAGGGGGTGGTTCGAGAAGAATCCAATCGTTATCATTACTCAATATATTATCCAATAGTACTTCAGCTTGTTCAACAGTTCGTTTCTTGAAAACACAACAAACACAACTATTTAGGTGGTCCCTAGAAGCATCGGTTAGTCCATTATAAAAGATATGAAGTATTTCATTTTTATGAAGAGGACGATCAGGCAAAGCATTAAGTAATTGGAGAAACCTCCCACAAGCTTGTGGGATACTCTCTTCTTCAGTTTCCACAAAGTTAAATATTTCTTGTAAAGCAGCTTGTTTATTATGAGCAGGGATTTTTCCCCAGAGAAGTAGTAAATCATATCCTGGGGACTACGCACACAACCAGGAGCAAGAGAATTTAACCATAACTTAGCATCACCCTTTAACGAGAAAGGAAACAACTTAAGAATATAGTAGTAGCAAATTTTTTCCTCATGAGAAAATAGGGTGGCTATATCATTCAATTAAGTAAGATGTGCCACAACAGTTTCAGATTCATAACCGTGGAAAGGATCAGATTCAACCAAAGTAATTAGCTCAGGATTGGCAGAGAATTACTAATCCTTATTAGTAACAAAGATAGGTGAAGTAGCAAACTTAGTATCATATTGCATTCTAGCATTCAATTATTTTTCTTTCCACTTGCATAATAATTTCTTAAGATCATCTCTATCCTTACAAGCAAAAAAGTCCCTAGCTACTTCTCCATCCATAACATAACCCTCGAGCATAACAGACAATTCGTATCTAGGAGAGCTAGGTTTAGTAGGTGTTTCAAAGTGTTTACTTTCAATGATTTAAATCAGTTTAAGAAATATCATCATCTTCAACATACTCAATAGTTCTAACTCTAGCAACTTGTTCATCAAGAAATACACCCAATGGCACGGTATTATCATGAAAAGTAGTAGCATCATAAGCATCATTCATAGCAAAGGTAGCATCATCAATAACATGTGACATATCAAAAGCAATAACAGGTGTAGGTGTCACAAGCTTACTCAAAACAGAAGGTGAATCAAGTGCAGAGCTAGATGGCAGTTCCTTACCTTCCCTCGTAGTAGAGGGAAAAATCTTGGTTCTAGTATCTTTTAGATTCCTCGTAGTAAAGGGCAGCCCCAGTTCATGTAGCTCCCACTTGCGCAGTGTCTGGGGAAGGGTCCAACCACTTCGGGTCTATTGTTCGCAGCCTTTCCCTACATTTCTGCAAGAGGCTGTTTTCAGGACTTGAACCCGTGACCTCATGGTGATTCCTCGTAGTGATCTAAAAATATAAATCCCAAGTGACTCAGAGAAGACAGCTATGCTCCCTGGCAACGGTGCCAGAATAAGTGTTGATCACAAGTATAGGAGATCGCAACAGTTTTCGAGGGTAGAGTATTCAACCCAAATTTATTGATTTGACACAAGGGGAGCCAAATAATATTGTATTAGCAGATGAGCTTTCAATTCAACCATACTTGAAAGACTTAATATCTGTAGCAAAGTAATATGGAAGTAACAGTAACGGTAGCAAAAGTAACAGTAGCAGTTTTGTAGTGATTATAACAGCAGTAGCAACGAAAGAAACTTAGCAAAGATCAACATGTGAAAAGCTCGTAGGCAATGGATAGGGAATGATAATTGTGTCGGATGATATTCATCATCTAGCAGTTATAACCTAGGGTGACACAGAACTAGCTCCAATTCATCAATATAAGGTAGGCAAGTTTTCCGTATATAGTGATACGTGCTTATGGGAAAGAACTTGCATGACATCTTTTGTCCTACCCTCCCGTGGCAGGGGGGTCCTAATGGAAACTAAGGGATATTAAGGCCTCCTTTTAATAGAGAACTGGACCAAAGCGTTAGCAATTAGTGAATACATGAACTCATCAAACTACGGTAATCACCGGAAAGAATCCCAATTATTGTCACCTTGGGGTATGCGGATCATAACCCGTAATAGGTATCTACAACTTGCAAGATCGGATCGAGAACACAAATATATTCATGAAAACATAATAGGTTCAGATCTGAAATCATGGCACTCGGGTCCTAGTGACAAGCATTAAGCATAGCAAAGTCATAGCAACATAATCTTATAACATAGTGCATACTAAGGATCAAACTGTAACAAAACTAACTCGATTACATGATAAATCTCATCCAACCCATTACCATCCAATAAGCTTACTCATGCGCGGCGGTGAGCATCATGAAATTGGTGACGGAGGAAGGTTGGTGATGATGATGGCGACGAATCCCCCTCTCCGGAGCCCCGAACGTACTCCAGATCAGCCCTCCCGATGAAGGACAGGAGGCGGCGACTCCGTATCGTAAAACGCGATGAATCCATCTCTCTGTTTTTTCCCTCTTTTAATAGGTACTTATAAAGTTGGAATTAGGGTCGGAGGAGCTCCAGGGGCCCCACAAGCCTGCACGACGCGCCCCCAGGGCTTGTGGCCTCTAAGTGGCCCCCCTCTGGTTGATTCTTGCGCCAATATTTTTATATATTCCAAAAATATTCTCCGTAAATTTTTAGGTCAATCCAAGAACTTTTGTTTCTGCACAAAAATAACACCATATAATTCTGCTGAAAACAACGCCAGTCCGGGTTAATTCCATTCAAATCATGCAAATTAAAGTCCAAAAGAAGGGCAAAAGAGTTCGGAGAAGTAGATACAATGGAGACGTATCATGTCGCCGCCGCATCGGAGGTGTGTGTCATTGCTGTCGTGGCAGCGATTTCAACCGGTGGCAGTGGTAGAGCCCTCGGTTTCGGCCATGGCAGTGTTTTTGACCACCATGCCCATCAATAGCCCTGGATTAGGCACGTCCTCCTGGACGAGGTGGGCCTCCTCCTTGATCAAGGTATGGCACTCCCAAGCCCAGTGGCCCAACTTGTGGCCGTAGTGATGCTTGTTGGTGGGCACCACCTTGCTGCCACCGCGATTTCCTTGTCCATGGCCTCTACCACACCCATGGCCGCCGTCGTGGCCCTGGTTGGCATTGCTACTATCAGCTCCGTCGGGTGGGGGGAGGCGATTGTGGTGTACAAGCCACTCCTCTTCCTTGAGCAGGAGCTTCCATGTTTCGTGCTTGTTGCAGTCAAGTAGGAAGCTTCCTCAGCCACCTTTAGCCTACCGGTGAGCTAACACTACAAAAGAGGAGACATCCATGACATTTTGGGCCGAACAATTTTTTCTGTCATGCTTAAGACACTTCTATGACGATAATTGTGACATAACCCGGTATCATCATAAATGGTGGGCTCCTACTTCTATGACAAAAAATCATCACAGAAAATGGGCTTTTTGTCCTATGCGGGCCAGAGATGCAGCTGCATGACATTCTTTGGGCCGTCCATGACGGAAAAAACCATGGTAGAAGCGAGGGCGAGGAAAATATTGGGGAGTTCCCGTTTACGGTGGGTGGTCGGGGCCGATTGGGTGCGAGGCATTGGGCTCTAACTGAACCCGAGCGAGGTGTTTGCCTACTAAACCTGAGCAATTGCACTGCAGGCTACGCATTACTGAACTCGAGCGATTGATCGATCTGGCTGTTAACTGAACCTGTCGAGCGATTCCTTCGCTACTGCTGCTAACTGAAGCCGATCGAACCTGTTGATTCTTGATCAACAGTGAGCGTTGTTGGGGGGTTGGATGAACAGTTCCCGTTGGGGGTTGGATGAACAGGAACCCGTGGTAGTAGAGGCCATTGCCGCTAGATGAACAAGACCCTGATCGAGCTGGTTGGGGGTGGATGAACAGGACCCCGTGGAGGGTTGGATGAACAGCAGCTGGTGGAGGGCTTGTTGAACAGTAGCCGGTGGAGGGCTGGATGAACAGTAGCCCGTGGAGGGGTGGTTGAACAGGATCCCGTGGAGAGGGCTGGTTGAACAGTAGCCGGTGGAGGAGTGGTGGAGGCTGGATGAACAGGAGCCCGTGGATGAATAGTAGCTGGTGGAGGCAGGAGGGAGACGCCATGGATGAATTGTCGCAGGTGGAGGCTGGAGGAGGTCGACGGTGGATGAACAGTAGCCCGTGGAGGTAGTAGACGGTGGATGAACAGTAGCCCATGGAGTCCCGTTTTGCGGTGCGCTACACCCCTTCCGATGAACAGGATCCCCGTTTCGACCGTAGGAGGTTGAAGAGAAGTCTGTTTCCTCCGTTTTCCGGTAAGACACACCCCTCCCGATCAACAGGACCCGTTTCGACCGTAGGAGGTCAAAGAGAAGTCCGTTTCCTCCGTTTTGCGGTACGCCACACCCTCCCGGTGAACTGGATCCCGTTTCGACCGTAGGCGGTGGAACACAAGGCCGTTTCCTTCATTTTGCGGTACGCCAGGCCTCGTTTCGGTTGTTCCATCCAAGCCGGTTGGCTCCCGATGAACACAGCACATTCCGTTGCCTCCTGATGAACACGATGACACAGTTTCTCTGTTCCGACCCAGCCGGTTGGCTGCCGATGAACAGGACACCGTCGCTGCCTCTGCATGTACACGAGCCCTTGCCGTACATATGCGGGAGTAGGCATTCGAGACCCCGCCCGTATGTACGTACGTGGCCGTATTCATTTTCTTGCACCCTGGTTATACGTACGTGTACATACTACGTCCGCGCCTCTTCTATGACACGTGCCCTTCCTTACTTGGCTACGGTTCATCGCTGCAGCCTGCAGACAGACCGATCGACCAATATGTACATATACGTTCGCGACCAGAATGACAACGATATGTACGCTTCGACCAGGTGGGTCCCGACTGTCAGGGACAATAAGGAGGCACTTCCTTGTGTGTGAAGATATAGCTGGTGGGTCCCAGCTGTCAGCGGGGGGAACATTTTTTAGTGAAATACAGAGGCCTTTTCGGTGGGTCCCAGCTGTCAGGTGGAGGAATCATTATTTTGCGTGTAATAAGGAGGCATTTCCTTGTGTGCGGACGTGGACCCAGTTGTCAGCCTCTCCACGTAAAGTCCACTTCCGATGGATGTCGTTCATTGACCATGTTGACCACGCCGCACCGAGAGCACCAGGTCGCTGGACGACGGTGAGGCCTAGGAAGGGAACGACACGAAGCCGAAGAAGACTCGACAGTGGTTGCCCAGGCGGTGGGGAGTACGAGGGTTTACTGGATTAGCCGCCGTCGCCGGAAAATAAGAGGAGGTGTGGGTGAGTAGAGGAACGGCCTGGCCAGCGATGGAGTAGGGTGGGGTGGTGTGGCCTGTGCTGAAGGACAGTCGGCCATAGGAGGCGGGAGCAGGCAGTCCCACCAGCGCTGGTTTGCGCGACTGGAGCAAGAAGATCAGATATTGAAGAAGCAGCACGACCGTTGGATTAACATCCAACGGTCACTGCTGCTAGAATCGTTTGTGGACTAAGTTGACAAAGCCATTCGTACACGTCAACCTAGTAGACCCATAAGTCAGCCTCCAAATCTGTCCCAAACAGCATACAACCCGAAATTTCTAGCTAGATTCAAATTAATTTAAAAACTAAACATACCTTAATTTAAATCCAATGAAAATTTACCTGCACAAAAACAATGAAATTATAAATATCAAAATCCGAAACAAAAAAGTATTTTGGAACTAATTGCCTGTTTGTTGTATTTTTCATTTTACAGCCCATTTATTATTACTTATAGCCCATTTTCTGGCAAGCCCGAATGCATCCCTCCTCGTCCAAAAAGATTTCCCTCCCAGGAGGGCACAGAAATGCAAGTAGGCCTACGCTGGTTATTCTGCAAAAAACGGAATAGCTGGGATAGCCATTTTCAGAAAGGAAAAAAACAAATTGGGCTGGTCATGTGGTAAACATATGAAATAAAAGCCTGGGCTAGACGGGCCACAGCTCCCGCACAAGCCAGTTGATACCCTTCTCCATCCTGAAAAAAATTACGCGTGCTGCTGGGTCTGTACTGTCATCCTCACTGTGTATAGTCATCTCCTTATTCCTCTCGGTTATTGACCATGTTGACAACACCGGAGGGTGGTGCTGCGGCGAGCGAACTAAGGCGGAGCACCATGGTGAGGCCTCGGACGGGAATGAACAGGAGCCGGGGAAGATGCGCAGAGTATTAGGGTGCAATGTGGCCATGATGCGTGCGCGGCAGCACAACCAGCCGTGGGAGGCGGGAGCAGGCGGTCCCGCCAGTGCTGGTTTGGCTTTGTTGGCTAAAGGAAGAAGAGAGTGAAGAAACACGAGAGACGTTGAATGTCAATACAACGGTCATGGTTGCAGATTCTTCTTATTCTTCTTCTAGTGTTCTTCTTCTTCTAGTATTCTTCTAATCTTCTTCTTTTTCTTATTCTAACTTCTTGTTTATCATTTTGCAGATTTGATTTAATTCACGGAAGCTTGCATGGATGGAGTGCTTCTTTTCCATTTGTGTTTTTATTTTGTATCAATGTGAAACTTTTGTGAATTGATGGATAACGGTGTTGGATGAACAATGTGAAACTTTTGTAATATGTAACGATGGAACTATGTGTTGGCTATATATGTATATATGATGGAACTTGTGTGTTGGCTATGATTGTTATATGGATGCTTGTTGTATATATATGTGTTGGATATCTCATAGGTGAAATAGTGACCTGAGATTAAGAAAAAAAAATTAAAAAAATTGTTACTAATGGCGCACTACCATGTGGTGCGCCATTAGTATAGAAGACACTAGTGGCGCACTGTGGGCAAAACTAATGGCGCACTGCATGGTGCGCCATTAGTATACCAGATACTAACGGCGCACTAGTGGTGCGCCATTAGTAAAAAATACTAGTGGCGTGCTACTAATGGCGCACTGGTAATGCGCCATTAGTAGGCAAAACCAGTGCGCCATTAGTAGGCCTTTTCCTAGTAGTGTTGGCACAATCGTTTGTTGACTAAGCCGACACCAAGTAGCATACTTTTTTATATATAGGAAGAAAAGAAAAAATTTGCTCGTTCGCCTTATAACATTCCCGAAACTGTGACCGTTCGATCTTGCGTCGCAACTAAAACTGCGAGGAAAATGTGTTTGTCTGCCGTCCTCCTCCTAGGGAACGTTCGCCACAAAAGTGACTAGCACACATGGTTTTCAACAGAGAGGTATTGGGTTCGATTTCCAGGAACTCTCAATTTTTCCTCCTTCCTTCCTTGCAAAAAAAAGAAAGAAAATCAAAGACTTGAGAAGGCGTACAGAACAAGCTAGTGTAGCAGTAAAGGTACGTCGCTGAGTTTTAGAAAAAAGAGAGACGTGCTCCTTTATTGGTTCGAATCCAAACCTAGACTATGACTATATATGGTGCTATGCTACTCTACAAGTAATGAAACTGACATATCCAGCGTTCGCTTCTGCTCTTCTCTACTTACTCCGCCTAGCATCAGAAGCTCTGGTCACAGCAACCATGTCCGCTGGCTGCTCGTCCACCTTCTCTTCAGCACGCAACAACCATATATGTGCCAAGTCGCCACCCGTACACACTACAAAAAAATACACTTCAGTAATGATACGTGTTTGTCACAGTAGGTTGCGTTTTTTGTCATGCATGTACATCCATGACAATTTAATGACAGAATCAAGATAGTCATACCTGTGCTATCGTAGAAGTGTTTCATGACATTACCAAAATTATCATCACGGAAGTGTCCACTTTCATGGTGATAAATCGCGCGTCACAGAAGTGCTTTCGTCAAGGGTGACCGACACGTGGCATCCACCGTAACGGAACGCTGTTAAGCTATCAGGTCGGTTTTTGGATCCGATAACCCGTTAACAGCCCCGACCAATGGGGATTTTCCACGTGTAAAATCATCATTGGCTGGAGGAAACACATGTCGGCTCATCGTTGGGACAGATGTCATCCACTCATTGGACAGAAGGCGCCTATGATACGTCGACACGTGGCACGGCCCAACAGTGGCCCATTCATGTGAAAAGGCCGGCTCGTTTTACTTGCTCAAAAGGTGGTAGCCCGGCCCATGGAAAGCATGTTAACGGCCTGTTTGCATATAGCCCGTTTACAGCCTGCTAACCCAAAGGCCCGTTACGCCCTATCCGAATTAGGCCTAGTAGCGTCATCTGGGCCATCCAATATGATTCCAGCCCGTTTTCACTTCTGGCCCATGTATGGCCCATGACGTCTTTCGGCCCATATGAGGCCCTTTGTAACTCTTGGCCCATTAATGGACCTTGGTGAAACTGGCCCGTAATGAACAGTGTATCACTTTACAACCATTAACGGCCTGTGGTGAAACTGGTCCGTAATGAACAGTGTATAAACTTTATACCCATTAACGGCCCGTTATTCCTTTGGGCCGTTTCCAGCCCAAGTTATCTTTCGGCCTTCTGAGGGCCCATTTATTCTTGGGCTCATTTGCAGCATTCGGTTACTTACGGCCCGTTACTATCATTTTCTGCTTGTGGGCCAAATTCAGCCCGTAGTTACAGTCGTCCCGTTTGTGGACCATTAATCTGTTGGGCCATTTTCATAGCATCACAAAATAGGGCCTATTAACGACCCATTATGGTTAGCCCATAAAACATACGATTTCCATTAAAGGTCTGTCTACAGCCCCTTAAAGGCCCATACAAGACCCATAAATGAGTCGGCCCTTACAAGGCCCATGGATCCTATGAGACATAGAAGGCCCATGGATCCTACGGCCCATAGAAGGCCCATGGATCCTACGGCCCATTGAAGGCCCATGGATCCGACGGCCCATTGAAGGCCTATGGATCCGACGGCCCGTACATGGCCCATGGATCGTATGACCCGTGAAGGGCCATGGTCGGGCGATTTGGCCCCCGTTTGAACGATATAGCATATTCAAAGAATTATCCTACTCAATATTGTCACCTCTAAAAAACATACACTGTACAACAAAGAGACCAAGGCATAGAAAGGTAGAATAATCCTACACTATACAATAAAGAAATTACAGGCGATTATAGCCACTGGGCATTATGGTTCGGCACAGGTGATAATAAAGCATACACAAACAACAAATTACATACACTGGGCAAATACAACTCATACATCATGGACGCGCATCAACTTAACTCCATTTGAACTATAATCTCTTCAGAAAATAGGATTGGCCAGATTCAGATAGCACAAATTTTAGTCTGCAAAATCTCCAATTCCTTCATGGTTACCTCAGTGTCTTGTTTCATTTTTTTGACTCCTGCATCTAATACCTGCATGTCCAGTGTCAACTTGCTGATTATACGTTGACAATCATGTACACGTTGTCTTGCCACCTCTAGTTGATGCTCGAGAACATCAGCACATTCCAATTCCAATCCAATCATTCGGTAACAGCCATGCCCACTGCTCACAGATCTTTGTGTTGATCACTACAGGAATCAGGTAGTTTGCCATCTGGCGAGTACAGACGGCAAAGGGCGAAATACAGACGACAAAGAGTTTGCCGTCAGCCGGCTGACGGCAAACATAGACGGCAAAGAGGATGGCGGCAAAGGCTGCTTTGCCGTCAGCAATTCATTGCACTGACGGCAAAGACTTTGCCGTCAGCCAATAGCATACTTTGCTGTCAGCCAAGATAATAAGAGACGGCAAAGAATAGCATCTTTGCCATCAGTCAAACTAACTCTTTGCCGTCAGGCTGATAAATAACAGACGGCAACGAATATTTGTTTACTAAAAAATGATGTGCGGCCCTACTGCTAGTTCTACTGTTGTTCTTTCTGTTTTGTTTTTGAGTTTGCTATTCTTCCTGTTCGTTCGGTGACCAGAGCGACTCTCGTGGCCGGAGTTCGTGGCGGTGAGCGGTGACGTGGCAGAGAAGAACTCCTGTGGCGGCAGCCCGAAGAGCTCGAGTGGGGGCGCCCATGGCAGGGTGGCCTCCTGGTGGTTCGTACGTGGCCGCGTCTCGGGTGGTTGGTGCCAAGAGCAAGAGCGGACGGCGGCAAGAGGTAGGCGGCCATGGGAGAGAGGACGAGCAGCAACGGCGAGCTTGAGGCCATTGGCTGCAGAGGAGAGCACGGGAAGGGAGAGAGGAGGAGTAGCGCTGACGAACACATCCCGCATCCCCGCTAGGCGACCTTCTCCAGGACGAATGGGAGATCCGGCTGGAGGAGGAGGCGGGCGCCCCCGTGACGTGCGGATGGGGTGGGGGCGCTGTTGATGCACTCCACCTTGGGCCAGTGGTGGCATGTGGCGTCGAGGACGGCGCCAGCACGCTGGCGACACTCCATGGCGCAGAGCAAGAGCATGGCGAGGGAGGCTGCTCCGTTTGTGTTGAGGAAGAACAGGAGCATGGGGAGTCGGGGAGGGAAGGGATGGTGCAGGCAGCTGGGTGGCCGGGAATGTTGGCCGGCCGGCCGGCCAGATCGGAGTCGCAACCAAGAAGGGGATTGGATCTGAGAGCAATCGGGAGAGAGAGATATTTGTTTTCCTTTTTTAGTAACGAGAGAGATTTTTTCCTGTGCATGTGTGTGCTGGAGCGTGATTTCTGGGAGGATGGGTTGCGGGTGGATAAGATGGGGTGGGGTTGGGTGCGGCGTGGTGGGATGTAGGGAGAGAGAGTGCTAGGAGTGGGCTGCACATGTGTGGTAGATGATGATGCCATGTCATCGATCCGTGGGAGCGATCCGTGTGTTGTGCTTTTTCTTTGCCGTCTTTGTTTTTATTTACAGACGGCAAAGAGCCCACTTTGCCATCTGTAAAAAAACACAGACGGCAAAAACTTTGCCGTCTGCGTTTTTTTATCTTTGCCGTCTGTAAATAAAACGGAGACGGCAAAGTATCTTTGCCGTCTGTGTTTTTATTTACAGACGGCAAAGCATGATTTTGCCGTCATTTCCCTTTGCCGTCATCAAAATTACTCTTTGCCGTCTGTCCCGATGAAATGCTGACGGCAAAGAGTAGTACTGACGGCAAATCTCCTGTTTCCTGTAGTGGATGTCACTTCATCCTAAAATGTTTCTGTAAGTACACATGACTAGGGCAAAAATATAGTTGCAACAGTGAAGTGAGCAAGGCACTATTTTGTACTACATGGCAAAACATGACTAACAATAATGTTACACGTCATGAAGCATAAGCAGGTGTTATTTTAAAAATTATAAAAAAGATAGTCTGTGCAGCCTCCATATAGAAATCCCTCTTAGCTCACCAGAGGAGCATGATGTTGGGGCCCAATCGAAAACACAGACAAGTTACAAATTTAGACAGCACGTTGCGTATAAGTAAGCAAGCAGTTGGCCATTCTGTAGCTCAATTAAAGTCTTAGGGAGCATAATGAACAGCAGAGGGTTAAACATACTATAGCAGGCAAAACTATGCAATCATTAGCGTGGTATAAACTAGATTGTGAGCCTCATGCAATAATAGTTGGTTAATAGACTTCAAAGCTTCAGGCACACTTCGGCAAAGTAATTAAATGGTAAGGCCTTTAATTATGTCAACTAATAGTTATACAAGTACCGAACATCAGGCATGATTATTTGGGCATCTCATTAACTGAGGACAAATAAAGCAATTGAAAAGAGCATAATGTCCCTGAAACAAACCAGGAATTGAACTGTTGAGTTGCATACAGTGACTTACCTTAGCAGGTTGAAGAGGCTCAGCGCAGCTCCTACTTCTCTTGCAAGGCTCCTTCCTAACATCTTGTACATGGAAATCCTCAATCGTATCTTCATTGCACCCCCTCTACATGGTGACACAAACTAGTTACTCATCTCCTTGGAAGATAAATATGCATACTTTCCAGTCTGTGAACACAAAAGGATGAGATTATAACAAAACAACACCACATAATGAAACATGCCGCATCTCTTGCACTTGCACACAATGAAATGAGCATTTACTATGTCTACACTATGTAAAAACTAGGCATACCTTCGAACTGGATCTCTAGGTACTCTTGGAGAGCCTACTGTAGTGTACAGCCGAACCTTTATGTCACCTATGAGTTAGACAAGGCCCCACTATAGCAACCCTTAGTGTTTAAATCATTGACAAGCTCTGTTAGAGTGTTAGGTCAAGAACAGCAAGTAATCAAAGCAAATAGTCTTAGTATGGCTGGCTGATGCAAACAAGCAATTGAACAGATGTGTGAGCAAATATTATATATCAAGAAAAGAAGCAAAGAAGGAGGCTTAAAGACCATCACTTGACTGACCAGATTTAAGGGGCATTTAAACATCATGTGCAACATATGAACTAACATAAACATTGAATATTCCAGATTCTACAATGGAATGCACATGTATTAGGTTATGCCATGTATGATGATGCCTAAATGTACAGATAGCAGGCAGGAGTGATTCATCATTGCACGCACAATTGAATTGCAGGTTAAGGGCCAGTTCGATTCTGCCTTTTCAGGGCATATTGTCAAAATAAGCCATAAAAGATGTAAAGAAGTCATTTTGAGTTATGGGCTTGGGCTTAACTAATTTCGCTTTGGAAGAGGGTGTTTCGAGTAGAACCTCACTAAAAATTGAAGGGAAGGGGAATAGTGAAATGACTCTGTTGTCTGCCTATATTACACTCAAAATGCAACTGCTGACGCCCGTGTCACACCTGACCCTCAAGTAAAAACAAACACGCAAGCGTTCATTGCCCTGCCCTCTTGCATATCCTCTCCCCTTTCCCTCTACCTCGATCCCCTGCCTAGAGCACTAGGGTTCCTCCAGTGAGCCATCGCCACTGGTCCCATCTGGCCTGGTCCTCGATGATGCTATGTCCAGCTAGGCTACATGGCCGGCGGGTAGGGGCAAATCTCCCTGGCTGCTCCTCCCACTGGTGCCTCCCCTCATTCCCATGGTCTCCAGCAGCTGTTCCACTGTGGTTCGTCCAACGCATTACTCCGGTTGGCACTGCACAACTACGGCTGATGCCACACTGCAGCAGAAGGCACCATATTCCCCCTCCCCTCCTCCGAGGCCATGGCCTTGAGGTGCTGTTGAAGGATGAGCTCATCCAACAAGGTGAGGATCTCCTCTGATTTTTTGCCAAATTTTCATTCTGATCCACTATACGATGAATTGCTATGAGCTGCTTCTGCTGCTGCTATATGATGCATTGCTATGAGCTTCTCCTCCTGCTGCTATATGATGAATTGCTATGAGCTGCTGCTATATGATGAATTGCTATGAGTTGCTGCTGCTATATGATGAATTGCTATGAGATGCTGCTGCTGCTATATGATGAATTGCTATGAGATACTGCTGCTGCTATATGATGAGTTGTTATAAGCTGCTCCTGCTGCTGCTATATGGTGAATTGATATGAGCTGCTCCTACTGCTACTATATGATGAATTGCTATGAGCTGCTCCTGTTGCTGCTATATGATGAATTGCTATGAGCTGCTGCTGGTATATAATGAATTACAAACTGCTACTGCTGTATGATGAGTTGCTATGAGCTGCTGCTATATGATAATAATTAGCCACTTGGACCATCGAATTTCAGTTAAATAATTGTTCTTCATTTAAATGTGGGTCATGCGTTCTTCGTTTAAATTAGGCAATGGGATCTCTATGGAAAACATTGACCAAAGTAGATTGTGCCAAGTAGATGGTATCTTTGTATTTGCATTTTGAGCAAATAGTGATGGTCTGTTTTCCTATCATATTAATTACTGCACTGGCTTCAATTTGTGATGTTTGCAAGTCAAATTAATTTCCATACGGGCAACAAAATTAGAAAAAATATAATGCAATCTAGACTTTCCACTGATCATACCAAAGATAAGCTGAAAACGCAATGAAAAGAACTGGTCGGCTTATTACATGGAGCTTATATTCACAGGTGCTTATTTTCTTAGGATAACTCGTAATAACTGTCCCTAAGAAACTTGGCTAATAGAACTGGCATACAGATAACATGTCACGATGATTGCAATGGCGGAGTGACATACCATAGTACACTATATAGGCTCACCGCTGCCTCTCCTTTTTTTATGATGTTCCATGAAATTGCCACATACATCTTGTACTTTTTAATTGTGTAACCCTATCTGCAAGTTGACATGGCTAATTTTAGACATCTCTACATGATACTACATTGCATATCCCTTGCGCATATTTAAACCACAAATTAATGATTGTGTGCGTACCATAAACTATCCATGACTCTATATGCTGGACTAGCAGGCATTCTAAGGGAGCTTAATGTAGTGCACCGGAATTCCTACATGCCACCTATGAATTTGTGTAATGTACTGCCCCTGTTCCTAAATATATGTCTTTGTAGAGATTCAAGTATAGACCACATACAGATGTATATAGATGCATTTTCGAGTGTAGATTCACTCATTTTGCTCCATATGTAGCCTATAGTTCAATCTCTAGAAAGACTTATATTTAGGAACGGAGGTACGAGGTAGTATCATGTATGACATCTACATATCTAATTTAGCAGCCAGTAGTAGAAATCATTGTCTGCACAAAGGGACTACTGGTCGAAAATCCAAGTAAAACATGCTGGCAGGCACAGAACAATACAAGAGAGAGAGACGCACTTACAAGATCATAGCAATGCCTCAGTCTAGGATCTTGGTCGGCCAAGCTGTTAGATCCAGAAGAAACATCATCCTTGTAGTTTTTGCCAGCTGCATAACAGGTAACAACGACCGGTTAGTATATTTAAAGTACATCGGGCAAGTGATGCTGGACGGGTTTAAAGGTGACAAGTATCTAGGCCATGGCGGGTGCTTGGCATCTCTCTAGATGGTGGGAATCAGGTTAGAAACGTCAAGGGTGATGACGCTGCGCTGGCTGTCGGGGTCCGGTAAGGAGATCTATAATCGTCGAGTAGGGTGTTTGTGGAGCGGCTCCGGTAGGATGGACTACGATGTGGGCGAAGCGGATCTATGGCCGTGGACGAGGGCGTAGGTGAAGCTGCTCCGGTGGTTGGGTTAAGGATGGTGTCGATGACGCGGATCTGCGGCCGTGGACGGGGTGTCAGAAGCTGCTCCGGTGGTTGGGTTAAGGATGGTGTCGACGATGCGGATCT
>NC_057807.1:150981491-151030410 GCF_018294505.1 Triticum aestivum
GGCATCAGAAGCTGCTCCGGTGGTTGGGTTAAGGATGGTGTCGACGATGCGGATCTGCGGCCGTGGACGGGGCATCAGAAGCTGCTCCGGTAGGTTGGAGGAGGGTGCAAGGAAGCGGATCTAAGGCCGTGGACTTGTGAGTTGGCAAAGCGGCCCCGGTAGGGTTGAGAATGGTATAGGTGAAGCTACTCCGGTAGGGTTGACGATGGTGTCAGTGAAGCGGCTCCGGTAGGGTTGAGGAAGGTGTCGGTGAAGCGACTCTGGTAGGGTTGAGGAAGGTGTCAGCGAAGAGGACCAGAGGCCGTCGACGGGGGCATCAGTGGGGCGGCTCCGGGGGGTGTGGACGAAGTGTCTCCAGTGGGGAGTACGAATGAGCCGCTGTAGATGCGCGGCGGTTGACGAGAGTAACGGCGAAGCAGATCCGGCACTGTGGACAAGGCCGGCACTGAATGGGCTGTGGTACAGTGGTGGATGAGCAGTCTACTTGTTTCTAGGGGAGGTGGGAGGGGTAGATGCGACCGCAGAAGCAGATCTGCCAAGGTGGACGCCGCTGGCAGTGAATGGTCTATGGTACGCCAGTGGATGAGCATTCTAGGGTTTCGAGAGTGGAGGAAAGAAAGGGCGATGAAGTATGGCCGGCGTGATGTAAGATGCTCTGGTGTTGTGGAGTTACTAGTTAGTCGTTTTTGTGGGAGGGGGAGAGGAAATGGCGGTGCCGTGTAGTGGGGGGGAACCGGAAGTTACCAAAGCAGCCCCGACCTATCATGTAGATGAGGGCGGTATTGAACTATTGGTCTCCGTGCACCAAGGACAAAAGGGGGATTTCGCATGCTAAAGACTAAGGTGGCGGAAATTTTAGAAGGAGGCAGGAGATTTTGCCGCCCGCGGGATCGTTCGTATCCAGTTTCAACTAATTTTGGACCGTGCTAGCTGGAAGGTCATGGTAGACTGTGTACACGGGGCACGCGTCAGCAGCTAATAACTGGTGTGAAGTCCACCCCAAAAAAAAGACAATAACTCAGGATGATGCGCCGATAAGTTGGACATTTACACGGGTGCGGCCAATCGTACGGGTGTAGTGGCGCATTCACAAAAAATGGATCAAACGCACAGCCTATGTATTTCTCGTGTAAATAGATAATTTAGTGTCATTGGTTATTTACTTTAAACATAATGCATTGACGTGTTACTGTAGAGGCGCACAAAAAGAAATGGATATTATAGTCCGCTACTTAAAAGTGTTACCTCATATGATTACATAGCCTCCATTTCATAAATTGCGTACCCGTTGAATTCATATATGAATATTACATATATTACTTCAAAATAGAAACTTAAATCATCCAAGACTAATGAATTTGAATGCAAGAGTAACAATGGTGCATGTACATGATAGCTACATTGGTTCTTTGACGAAACATCACTGTAACTTTGGCATGCACAACTAAAAAGTTTTATTTAAATAGAAAAAATGTGATATGTGAGTGTCCAATCTTTATAGCGTTGAATCTATATTGTATGTTTGGCCACAATACGAAGGAGATATTGACTTATGTTCATGCGATGCACATCCATGATCGCTAGATAGTGATACGTGAATGAATTGTGCAATCTCTCTCACACGCATACATATCTCATTTCCCTGTGGGCATCGGAATCACACACACGCACTTCGTGTATTTCTCTCCCTCCATCAGGGTTAAATTCATCTTTCTACCCCGTCCTACAAGTCTCTCACATAGAAACACACACGCTCTCTATGTCTAACACGCCCACCCGTTTAATTCCGCCCACCCACATTCACTAATGTCTCAAAGTATAATAATGTCTCTCACACATATGCCTAAGGTTAACTCGAGTTCTGGAACCATATGAATACATACAATGGGATTCCAACAGAGCACCTTTTGTTTTGAGATTTCTCTCTCTCTCTCTCTCTCTCTCACACACACACACACACACACACACATAGACACACACACACACACACGTGCGCGCGTGCACACACACACATTGTTTCTCGCTTCATTTTTTCCGACACTTGCATGCACAGACACCGTTTGTTTATCTTCGTGAGGTTTTAAGTATGCCTCGCACAAATGCTATCTACTTATCCCTTAATATAGCTAGATATGTGTAACACAAACTCCTTCTCCCTACTAGCAAGATGCCCATGCGTTGCACAGAACATCAAGATCCATTTGTATGAGAATTTATCTTGTGGGAGAAAAGGGTGAACAAGGGAATGCCTTGTTTGCAAATGCGGAGAGGGGTGTCGGTATATTTTTGCAAAATTGCCATAGTTTCCTTCCTATCCGCCGGATATAAGTCGGATGGCCTATATTGCAGGATGGAAGGAACACCATCATCACCAACTCTGTTTTTTATAAGAGTAGAGATATGTGAGTGTCATTGCCCCCCCCCCCCGCCCACACACACCCACACACCCACACTTCCCAACACCGAAGGAGTAGGGTGACACCTCGATCTTGATACTAATCTATCGACTGGCTTCTCTCTCAAACATACACACACCCACACTACCCAGCACGGAAGGAGTAGGGTGGCACATCGATCTTGATAATAATCTATCTACTCCTCTTTCAAACACACACACACACACGCACGCACACACACACACTCGCTAGTTGTGCCTCTTTGCCTACCGCGCACACTCTCGATACGTCTTTCTCTCCCTCCCCCCCAACAATAACAATAGAAGGGTGACAACTCAATCTGATCATAATCTGTCAATTGGTTTCTCTCTCAAACATTGTGCCTCGGTGCCTCGCTCGGTAGCCCCCTCGATATGTAGATTTCTTGCATGCGCACAGCTGTAGTGACAATGACGCTGAAACCAGTGTGCCTTGTTTTTACCAGACTCATGTGATAGTTTTCACCCTGTTTTCTGTTAATTAACAAGGCAACCTTTTATTTGTTACTACTAGTGAATCTGAAATCATTCGGGGCAGACATAAAATATATCACTTCAACCCAATTATCGCAACAACTATTTGAAAAGAAATTAGCTAGCTGCCCGTGCGTTGCACGGAACATCAAGATGCATTTGTATGAGTAGTTTATCTTGTGAGAGAAAAAGGCTGAATGAGGGAAGGCCTTATTTGCGAACGTGGAGAGACGTGTGGGTATATTTTTGCAAAATTGCCATAGTTTCTTTCCTATCCGTTAGATATAAATCCGACGGCCTATATTGCAGGATGGCACGCACACCATCATCACCAACTCTATTTTCTACTCCCTCCGTCCGAAAATACTTGTCATCAAAATGGATAAAAAGAGATGTATCTAAAACTAAAATACGTCTAGATACATTTCCTTTTATTCATTTTGATAACAACTATTTCCGGACGGAGGGAGTATTTGTCTTTTTAGAGATATCAACAAGTGACTATGACCGGACCTTACCAACATACTCAAAAAAGTAGTCCATAATTTTGATGTTACCCTCTTTTCTTGGCGGTGCAGTGCCATTTGGATACCTCATAAATAAATCAAGGACAAATCTAACCCCTTCCTGAAAAGACATACGGAGCAAAATGAGTGAATCTACACTCTAAAATATGTCTACATACACATCCGTATGTGGTAGTCCATTTGAAATATGAAAAAGACAAATATTTAGGAACGAATGGAGTATAAGAGTAGACATGGAGATATATCTCCAGCATGGTCTACAACAAAAATGTGCTGGGCTGGTTAGCGCCGGATGCTCGCAACGCAATGACATGAGTTCGAATTCTGTCTTTTAACTTTAGATTTTTATATTATATATTACTCTACTTATTTAATATATACTTTTTTCGCTACTGTACTGACAGTGGGACCCACAGAGTACTTAGAATACAAGATTAAGGATGGACTTGTTTCTTTTTAACTTTCTGTACGAAGCTGTAGCCACCCTGCAAGTCACGTGTACATTGTACATGCAATTAACTTTTTATAGAGGGACAATCATACATGCAATTAAATCAAATGGATTGGATGTCACTCTATTATTTCCAGCATAAAGAGCATCTCCAACGGCAGGCGGCAAATTTCCTCCCGCTTCCTTCCGCGGAGGACGACATCAAATGCCAGCGACATACATTTTTACAACTCTAACAAACCAGATGAAATTCGTGCAAACACAGACTACTTTCATATAAGCATGAAGGATTTCGTGTAAAACAGCCGGATCTTCATATAAACATGATGGATTTCATTACATTTGCATGAACTAAGAGGTGCCAATCCGGCTCTCTTGTATAATTAATACTCCCTTCGTCCGGAAATACTTGTCCTAGGAATGGATGTATCTAGACTTATTTTAGTTCTAAATGGCCGCCAGCGGATCCCTTTGTCTTCCTCATGTTCGTCAGACACTTGCGGGGTCGACGAAGGTCCTCGGAAGAGACGAAGCAGCAAAGAAGGTCCGCAGTCGTCGCCTCAGCGGTGGCCTTCATGGGTCCCAAGTGACGGCGGCCTCCCGTGTTCTACTTCTCCTGGATGATGGCGGAGGACACAGAGAAGCTGGCCACCGACTCGTCACTCTCCATGCACCCAGCTTCTGTCTCTGCCTGCATGGCGCTGCCGCAGGCACGGGAGGCGCACCCACAGACATGGGAGGCGCGACCACCGCAGACACTGGTGGCATAGTACGACGCGGCAGCGACGGCGCCTGTACCGGCTTGCTGGCCGTCGTGCCGGCATGGAGCAACTCGCCACTCCTCATCGAGTTGATTTGGAGCGGCGAGTTGCTGAACCACGCGCCTGCTTGGGGTGGCAACTAGCTCTGTCGGGCCAAGCGAGGTTGGTGAAGCACCGAGCGAACTCGCCTGTATCCGGAGGGCTCGGCGGGCCACCCGGCCGGGTAATATGCCGGAGAATAGCTCAGCAGAAGCCATCGGAAGAGTGGAGAAAATGGTGAAGGAGGAGATGGGGGAGCGGCAGAGGGGTGCGATTCTTGCCTGTTGTCTATCTGGCCTCGTGTAAATAGAGGGCGGAAGGTAGGAGCTTGGCCGGTGTCTGGCGTCGTTTAAACTAAGGGTGGACGGGAGGAGCTCGGTCGGTGTTGCGTTTAATTCCAGCCTGCTCATGAACGGACGTGTGGCCGGAGTAGGATTCTTGGTTTGCATGCGGGTTTAATGGAGGGGTTTAATGGAGGCGTCGGGCGTGCAGCAGGCGACGCAGTACTATTCGATTTAAAAGTAGTAATGAGCCATCAAATCACAAAGTCCCTCGCCTCTTGTGTAATCGACCGAGCTAGACTGCCCCGCCCTCTAGCCTTTTAAAAAGTGTATATACTCCACTTTTGTACAGTAGTACAATATCGATGGATTGCGCCATGGAGCAAAACTTGAAATTAAAAAAAAGGTGGTACATATAGAGAGTGCTCGTCGCGAAATTATGCATATAGTACTATTAAAAAGGCTTGTCACAATAATGGTGTCCAGCACAAGTGCACAACCCACCCCTGAAATAAAACTAAGCACACTGGAATTCTTTGACAAAACTAAGCACCCTGAAATTCTTTGACAACTAAACTGCTGGCTATATGATGTTGGCCATTTATATTGTACGTACATAATGTGAAGAAATGAGTGGTAGTACTATACCAACTAAAAGATGAAATGTAAGAAATACTAGTATGTACGTACTAAAGAGTTAAAGTAACGAGAAGAAACATAACATAGTTCTGCTGGGGGCTCAGCACAACACACCCCTCAAATTAAATTAAGCACACCTGAAATTAATTAAACTTGGCAACTATTCCGGTAGACACTTCATTAGAACCACCATGACCAACAACACTGCCACCTTACTCGGAGTCCTCGTCCACGTCCTCGACTTCGTCCTTGTCCCTCTTCCTCTTGGCCGATACTTCTTTGCTTGAACCGCACACTTGGCTCTTGCTCTTCATCCAACCCTTGTAGATATTGAAACAAAGGTAGCCATCCATTGCAGCGTAGTGGATGTGGTCTATATCTAGTACATTCCGCTGCCATGCATAATGATGAAACATGTATGTAGGTTTATCTAGTTTACCGTACGAAGAATGAACCATGGCTCCTTCCAGGGTCAGCACTGAAGGCTGACGAGAGGAGACCAGCCGATTCTTCTAGAGGTCGAAGGGGTTGCCTACAATGAGGCCTATCCGACCCAGGACTTCTTTGTCGTTACCAAAGTCTACAGTAACGAATTTGACTAGGTTGCTCTCGAGGAAGTCCTTAAAATCCAGGCATTCAACATCGGCATGGCATATGTGGTAGACCAAGCATAAGTCATGCACGCAAACCTGGATCACGGCGGGCTTCTTCCTCTCTTCGTCCTTTAGATCCTTCTCTCGTCCTAGGACTGTGGTGTACTCAACATCTAGCCCAGCGACCCACTCATCATCTGAGTCTTTGAACATGTGTCTGAAGCGAGAAAGGCATCCTTTCACCATCATGGAAGAACGGGTGTAGATGACGTTGAACTCATCGCCGGTGATGGTTCTAACCTTGTACTCACTGCCGATCATGGAGATTTGGGACGCCATGGATTTGGGAGGAGGGTTAGGATTAGTGGAACTGCCGTAATGTGAATGGACGGGATGACTAGGAGCGAATCGCCGTAGTATTGAAGGACGTGCGGGGACGAGTAGGAGCGAACTGCCAGCGTGCGAATGGCAGGGTAGTGGCTTTCCATTCTCCCATGATACGGGCTTCCGAGAGCCCTTGGATCTAAGATCGAACGGTTTCATGGCGTGATTCTAGACCTATGGGTGAATATCCTATCCTGGAGGGTTATTCTGCAAATTTTCAGCAACTTAGCATGCGACCGTTTGATCTCAGACCCAAGGGCTGCCAGCAGCCTGTATCATGGTCGCGCCTACCACGACCGTCGTGTCGCACGCGCGGTCGCGCCCTTGGAGATTTAACACGGTGCATTAGGCTATCTGATGTTGGCATGTCATACATAGTCATCACTTAGTCACTCATACTACAACAAGGTTAGCTATAAGGTTGGCTATAAGTGTATTTTTTTACTCCTCTCTATCTCTTTCTTTGTACTCCCTCCGTCCCATAATATAAGAACGTTTTTGACACTAGTGTAGTGCCAAAAACGCTCTTATATTATGGGACACAGGGAGTACTACTATTTATTGCATTTGCCAAGGAGTGACCTCTTCCAATGAAATGGTGTTGCTAAGTTTGCTTCATTTAATTAGCTATAGACTCAAAATTGTCTTTTCACCTAGGTACACGCGCTTAGCACCGTTTCTTCCTTGGGTCACCAAACTAGTCTCTCTCTTCTTGATTGACTTGCCACATCAGACTTTATGCCTATGTGGCAAGCTTAAGCACCTGTAGGAGAAAGTAAGTACAATAGTGCGCTTTACATGACATTTTTGCATATGTGGAGGAAAGAGAGGCAAGGGAAAAGTGGAGAAGTGGGCTCTCATGCAAGAGCCAACCTCTACTACATGGTGGAGCATTGGGAGAGGCACCTGTATGGAGGTGGTCAGGAATCGGGAGACTCACGCCGGTCGTAGCGCCGCAGTTATAATGATAATGGCAAGTCAAATCACGGGGCCCCACCTGTCCAGCAGTAACTCGATGTCAAATCACACAGCCATACGTTTGCAGCAGCCTACTCCCTCGTCTTCTCGCATCTCTGTCGAACCGACTAGGCGAAACTACCCCGCCTATCGTGTAGGAAAAGCCTGCGCAGTATACTCCCTCCGTCTAGGTGACCAAGGTGGAGAGGAAAACAAGAGAACTTAATGTTTAGTATTTGCTAAGGCTGGTTGTAATGGTACTAGCCTTAGCAATTTTTATGAGGTGTCATAGAATTAAAAGAAGAAAGAGCGAGAGTTGAGTACTAAGTGTCATACATGGCAATAAATAAAGTACTACATGATACTTATATATGATACATGGCACAGGAGTACTAAGTATTATTAATACAGTTTTGCTAGAACTCATCTAGATGAGATATAATTTGGTCTCATTCATCTTTATTGCCATTGGACGTGATGCTATAAGATGCGTGTGTGCTGACGTGGGTTGTATTTGTTCTTGTGCAACAAACTGACCACTGCATGTCATGTTTGATAGTCTCAAGTCATTAAAAGCATACAAGCCCCACATCTCTTATTTGTTGATTCCTCTACTTATGTCAAAAAATAAGAAATAACGTGAGAGTTAATGCACCACGCCTATGTGTTTACTAAGTATTCGGTTTTCGTAAGATGACTTAATACTCACCTAGACGGAGGGAGTATTCGATTTGATAGTGGGCGGCGCAGTTCCCGATACGGCTTTAATGCAGACAAGGGAGGGAGTAGCGGTTCCCGATATGTTGAACGGCCAATGCATCCTCCTTCAATTAATGCATGAGGGAAGTAATGTGAGGAGGTCCGAGAAAAGAGGCTGCATGATGTGAATGCAACGCAGTTTGCCCTCATTGCCCTCATATAAAGGCGCCCCTCCATTCCAATGCATCTACCACATCGTACGCACCTAAGCATTTGCCTAAGCACCTACAATAAGCGCAAAAGAGCTCACTCTAGACCCATGGCGGCAATGCGCGTGAGCGGCCAGTGGCTGTGCCAGATGGTCCACGACGCCGGCCTGCGGCATGGCGCCGAGGGTCGTCTCAAGGCGGTGTTGGAGACCGGCTGGTGGATGGCCGTCGTCGACGCCAACTAAGACTCTCAGTTGGACCAGGTGATCGTTGCCACCAGCAACAAGTTCACCGTCCTCAAGAAGCTCTTGGACGACATTGCCGTACTACTCCAGCCCGTGCGCCCGGGCTCCTCATTGCCTACCACCCTAATCGGCCTCCATGGCCGAAACCTCTTTCAAGCACTGGTGGCCCTGCGACTGCCCGCCAACGCAACGAAGAATGTCCACTTGGAGGTTGCGCTCGCCGCGAGGCGCCTCGCCCTGCAAGAATTCGTCGACCTACACATCCATGTGTACGAGCAAATCGTGTACATAGGTATCTACAAGGCCGGTGAGGACGCTATGACGTTGGCCTTCCTCAACTGGCTGGAAGCCTTGGATTCCTTTGTTGAGAAGCACCTCGACCTCACCACAAAAGCCGCCGCTCCTTAGCCGCCGGTTGGTGGCCCGGCGCACTAAGTTGAGGAGGAGGAGGTCGTACGTTCATGGATCCATCTTTCTTCTTGCCTTCTGTAACCACCAGTGCGATCACATCATCATGGCCTTAATTCTTATTGTGTTGTTGCATTCTCGTTCCAGTCAATACCGACATGTGTGATCCCTTTGCTTAATTATATGCATCACTGTAACTAGTACTCCATCCGTCAATTTATAAGTTGTTCTTACCTTTTCTATCAACTTCGTGCAACGCGCGGGCATCTTGCTAGAAACACTAGAATATGTCTATATAATCCATATGTGATAGTCCATTTGAAATCTCTAAAAAGACAAATATTTAGGTATGGAGGGAGTAATATATTAGGAGTATATCAAAACAATAGTGATTTCTTTCAAGTTTGTGAAGAAATACTACTATTCTACTACTTTGGATCCGTCGCAATGCACGAGCACATTGCTAGTAAAAGGAAAAGGCCTGCCGCGTTCGCGTTGCACCCCCACACGCCCGGTAATCGGGAGTACTCCACGGCCTGTCCGGCATGACACATACCTTAGGGAAGGCGTGTTGCCTAGCATTTTCACTTTCATGTGGGACCGTCGTTGAGCAAACCGACACCCCGCCCGACGCCGGGTTGGAAAACAGAAACGAGAGGAAGATCTAGCTGCAGCACAGAAGCCAAGAAATTTGGTGTCAGATGGGGCTCGTTGATAGAGTAGGAGCATTCCGTACTAGTACTACTCCTACTAGTATCAAGTTTGTACTCCTAATACTATATTACTAGTACTACCACTATACAACTAGTAGGTATGTGCACGACACAACATCGTAGGAACAAAAAACGGGAAGATCCTGTTTTGGTTATTTATCTTTTTTTCAATCAACGTAGTATGAATAATATGATGTGGGGGGCACCCATGAAGCTTATGTGGCTTGGTTGCATGGCTACGAAAGGTTAGAGAAAAATAAATTGATAATGTGTTTAGAGTGCGCTCCACTAAATAGATATACTTTGGATCCATTGCAACGGACCGACACATCTATATCTATACCCCCTATATAGTGTGTGAAAAAGTTGGTCGCTGGATGAAGCCAATCCGACGGTACAAAGATGGCAAATCCGAGAACTACTGGACGTTGGATATCATCGACAAGATTTTGCCACATGTATAATCTAGAAGAATCCATGGTTGAACTTAATTCATAACTAACTTTTACACAACTAAGCTTAGGCAAAGTTATTAGTTCTTCAAAATGAGAGCCACAAGTTGGCAAGCCTAAGGGAATCTTGCCACATTTTTTGTTTGTATGTCATGTGGGGCCATAGTGTGGCTTGCCTAAGGTGTGGCTTGAACCAAACACTCACTTAAGTTAATCAAACTTGCCTAACCGTACATTCCACCAGATTTTGCCACGTATTAGAATCTAGAAAACTCCACATGTAGAAGCATAATGCACAAACCACCAGAATCTCATGCGTGCAATGCACGCGTACCTTACTAGTACGAGTTGGTAATAGTAAGAAACAAATTCCAGTTTTGGCATGAGCTCGTACTGCGGGAGCACCACAAGGCCTGCCGCAGGAGTTACATTTCCCTCTTGGGGCCCACGGGACCGAACCTCAATGGCTTAGTGCCCGAACTATGAGTCAATGACATGCGGACCTTAAATGCGGCTAGCCCACATGTCATTCTCATGGTGGTGGCGTGGTTCGCGACTCATTCGTTCGAGATGAACCAGCCAGTGGTGCCGTGGCCGTGGCGAGGGTGCCACAGCTGGGTGTCGGGGCGTTACGAGGCATAGATGGCCACACCGGCGGGTACTACCTGTAGTACATAAGTACTCCAGCTGATGATTGATGCCCGGGACGAAATGTGTCACAGCCGCTGGATGAAAATTCGATGGTGCGGGAGTACGGATCGGAGCACAGCAACGGAGCAGGCAAACCGTGTCCAATCGGGTGTGTCTATGGTAGAAAGTTGATGGTCGCTGTAGTTCAGCTGGCCCGCATGTCATGCACACAAAGGCAGAGTAGCGGTGGGGCCAAAAGGGATGAGGGGCACGTCGGGGGGATGAGGATCCCCTGACGCAAACAATCCTACCATTTTGTCACTCACATGTAGGACCCATAAGCGAGGGTCCCACCTGTCAGCGAAGGAAAGGCAGGGCAAGGCAGTGATAGCCACGTTAGAGGATCCATGTCCACGTCGGGGGACGTCATGCCGTGGGTTGGAGCAGTGTCGTGGGAATCGCGTGTAAGTGTGGGCGTGTGGCAGTGGTAGAAACAAGAAACATGATGGTCGCCGTGGTTCAACTTCCATGGACAAGCTGTCATGTCTACTGACACATGTATATCAAAACTAGAGTATTTATATTTCAAGCACATGAACAACTATTATTCTACTACTTTGGATCCATTGCAACGCACGGGCCAGCACATTGGTAGTAGTAATGTCCATCTCTATCTCTAGAGGCATTCCCTCGTTCATCCTTTTCTCTCAAAAGATAAACTACTCATACAAATGCATCTTGATGTTCCATGGAACACACGAGGATGTTTCCTTGGGGGTCTCTCCAGCGTGGCATGGACGTAGTTGCAAGTTGACGCCCCTTGATATGCCAACGTTGAGGGGCACTCGGATTTCCTCCTATGAGCGGGTAAGATGAGTTTGATCACGTAGTAAATGCATTCTAAAGACAACTTCCGTGTCCATTTCCTAATTCTCCCCCTGCCCACTGTTTCATAGGCTAGGCTCAGTGCGAGTGGAGATTGGCTTGCATATGTGCGGGAGGGTACCAACATCAATTTGCACAACATTTACAATGGTGACACCGTTTCTGTAGAACCTTTGTCCAACATTGGGATCAGCCATGCAACAGGCACCGCATGAATTGGTACGATGGAACCACGGTGAGATTGAATAAGATAGCACGAACCTTGCACATGGCGGTCAAAGGCGGACCATGCTGTCTGCGGCCAATTTGTTGTCGTACGAGTATGAAGAAGCTGTGCTCCTTTCTAACCGCATCTTCGCGGTGACAAACCAGGGGACTTATTTTTTATGGGACACATCATACGATATACTCCCTCTCTCCTAGTTTATTAGTTTTGAACCTTTTCATTTTATAAGTTTCAAATTCAAATTTAGAGCTCCCCATCACATGTTGAGATTACAATGTCCATTAAATCGTTGCATGCACGTATAGTAAAGAAACAAATCTCTAGTTTGGCATGAGTTCGTGCAGCGGTAGCACCACAAGCCTTGGTGCAGGAGTTACATTTCCCTCTCAGGGCTGTCGAGACTGAGCTTCAGCGCCTTACTACACCTACCTTTGAGTCAATAACATGTGGACCCAATAGGTGACTGGTCCACATGTAATTCTCCCGAAGGCAGAGGGGCAGTGGGGCCAAGAGGGGTGAGCCACAGGTCGGGGGATGTGTGGTGTCATGGGTTCGAGCGGCGTCATGGGAATCGCGTGTGACTATGGTAGAAACTTGATGCTCGCCGCATTTTAGGTGGCCCACATGTCATGCACACAAAGGCAAAGGGGCGGTGCGACCGAGAGGGGTCAGGCACACGTCGGGGGACGTGGCGCCGTGGGTTGGAGAGGCATCGTGGGAATCGCGAGATGAAACGTGATGGTCGCCGTAGTTGAACTTTCATGGACAACTGTCATGTCTACGGACACATGCACTGCATACCGATCACTAGAAGGAGTAGCAGAGAAAGCTATATATGCGAATAAATATTACCTTATAGTCAAGCAGACCCACGCTACTACTCTGTTCCAGAGACATGCACACCATCGAAATAGTACACCTATATCAATATACACCGAGAGGGAATATTTTTTTTAAAAGAGAGGAAATAGTTCATCCATCCATAATGCCCTCCTGCTGGTGCAGCCTTTTCTTCTTCTTCTTCTTCTTCTTCTTCTTCTTCTTCTTCTTCTTCTTGTTCTTGTTCTCATTTTCTGTGGGAGACGGCTTCGCAACAAGCTCTTTGGACCTTGCAGCTATCTCGAAACTCACACGGGCATCGAGGGCAGCATATTTTATCCGCTCGTACATCAAGGGATAATTCTCCCATCCAGACGACCTTAATGCCACCGTCTCGTCACCGTTCTGAAGATTTTTACCGAGCACAAAATTTGCTACGTCGAATAGGGATGGTGTCCATTTATCACAATCTTCTACAGGAATTTTGATTCTGGTTTGTAGGTCAGTGATGCTTTTCAAATCAAGGTTGTACGGCTCCAGCTTCCGTTTGTCCCCTTCGATGGCTGCCCCACAGAACTATATGTCCTCCCGAGACAAGAAATCGTGAAGCTCACCTGGTATGGAGGGCGAGTGTATGATGTGGTACACCAAAACATCATCTTCGAGGCACAGTTGAAGGATGGCCGCGCGTTGGATCTTGCCAGGGGCAAGATCCGTGTACTCTGCGTCGAGACCGATGACCCTCGTCTCTACCTTTTTGGGGGAGTTGGATACATTGTTGATCCACTGCCGAACAACCCTTGCATGGACGATGACGGTGGCAGCTATGCTCATCGAGCCTTTGACGAGGACATCTTGGACGCTAAAAACCTGCATCCTGATCTCTTTCGCCATTTGGAACCGCTGGAAGGGAGGGCTATGGTTTGGAGAATTAGGGTTAGATGGCTAGTCTAACTGAAGTAGTAGATGATTATTTAAAGAGGTTAAAACAATGTGAATGCAGTGGGTTTGGATGCAAATGAAGACGAAGGGGAGGTGAAGAAGCCGAGGAAAATCGGTTCCCGATGGAGAAGTAAATGGGAGAAGTGGCGTGCAGGCAGTTGATTAGATGGCTAGGTAGACTAAATGAAAAGGCTATGCGGGTAGACTGATGAGCCGTACCTGTTCGTGTACGTGCCCATCCTTCTTGATAGGTGGGACCTATGCAAACAGATAAAAAAATGTGTCGTATCTTTTTTTTGAGCGCGTGAGTGGGAGATACAACATTCTCTGGTTAAGGAATACTCCCTCTGTTTAGGTGAGTATAAGTCACCTTATGAAAATCAGGTTTTCCCAAAACCATTAGGCGTGGAGCATTAACCTCCTGCTCGATCCCCTCCCAGCCTCGTTAGCCAGCGTTCTCTTCCTCTGTTGCCGCGTTCTACCTTTCCATTTTTCCTCTTCTCAAGTGTGGAACGATCTACATGCTGTCCTTGATGCACCAGAACGACCACTGCATGCATCGCGGCAGGGCGTTGATTGGGCATGCACGAGCATTTGGTTCTGCTCGCAATATGGATGATACCTGAATGATGAAGTGAACAGGCATGCTAGCACGGGAGACCTATTTCCGCTATACAATACTGGAGCACTCATGTTCCTACTAGTAGTAGTAGTAGTAGTAGTAGTAGTACAACTTTGGTACACTTGATGGTCAAAATACTATTCATCCGGTCCTCACAGTGAAGTGACAACACCCTGCGCCTGACACTAGTCGAGGCGAGGCGGCGTGTACGGGTTACCAAAGTCAGCCTCACCCTATGCACAGTGCAGTCTGTCACCGCCGCTGTACAACACATTGGCGCCTCGCCTCATCTCCCTCTCCGCTCCCATAGAACCACTCCATCTCCATCCCCTTCTCCGTCTCTGTCTCCATCTCATTGTGTCCTGTACTGTCGCCTCACTCGCCTTCCCCAGTACCACTATTCCCTTGCTAGCCGCTCTAGCACCGATAGCCTTCTCCCCCGTAAACCATGGCCGAACGCGAACCGTGCAGCATCCATATGAGCCGCGATTGGAGCAATCTCACCAGTGACATCCTCGACCTCTGTTGTTCGTGTATGGATATGTTGAGCGCCCTACGGCTGGCTGCATGCTCGAGGGACATGCACATGGCCATCGTCGAAACGAGGCCTAAGCTTTTCAAGACACCCTGCTTGCTGCTATCTGGTCTTGCGAGATTGGCTTGCCATGATATGGAGGCGTACATGATGCCCCTCGACTTCAATCCGATCTCCATTAGGCGAAACTTCTTTGCAGGTATGTAGTGGGTCATCGTACATCATTTCCCTTGATATCGATCCCATCACCATCACCTGAAACTTCTTGGCAGGTATGTACTGGGTCGGCACGAACTCCCACTAGATGGCTGCCTTTAGAGAAGACGGTAAAAAGTTGGTGCTCATGAACTTCCAGACCTCCCATGAGATTATCCTTCCTCCGTTGGATTATATAGAGTATTACCATCGTTGTCCAAGTCATCTAGATTACCACGTCAGTTGGACGGACCTTGTTTTGCAGAAGATTGTAATCTTCCAAGTGCCCACATGACATGCGAATTACGCAGACTTCAAGCTAATTACCTTGTTCGACCGCGGACTCGCCTGTGTTTACGCCGGTGCCTTCTTTAGCTGGAGACAACTCAGCTCGCAGTGGATCATCGTCAAAGCTGATACACACTTCTGTGATGCTATTGAACACGATGGCATCATCTACGTGATGGACAAAGCAGATGGCACCACGTATTGCTGGGACGGCGCGTGTAAGTTGTTTCCATCTCATGTTAATGATGACACCATGACATTGTTTGAACTTTTTGTGATGATTGGCATATCCCTGTTTGAGCAGAATTTGAGTAGAGCTATGGCAATGTATTAGAGACGCCGTAAATCAGCTATATTTGGAATGAGTTAATTCATGCAATTGTGACCACGCCATTACAGCCAATTTGTACCCTGAATAATCAAACGGTTAGGAATATATGGATATTATCCTTATTTTACAGTAATCTATATACTACTACTAAATATGAGTGTGTATCAATGGCCATGTTAGTTTCCTCATTTTCATGATGTAGAAACATGCACCACACTGTTGGTTTCATCTAACCATACATTATGGAAGTAAATGTGCATATGGAGAACTCTATATCTGGAAGTAGTGAAATCCTGCAATGCTTACCATGTGTAAATACCTATATTCTCCATTCAGCAATCAATTGCTAGAATAATATCCTCACAAAAAATTTGCCCACAGAACACGAGTATATAACAATGCATTGTCTGTTAGTTACCTTGAAGAATTTGTTTGTGAGGACAGAACATGATTATATAACATGCATGACATGGTAGTTTCCTGTGAAGAATCGATTGCGAGATAACATGAGTATAACCATGCATGGCACTTCTATATTTTTGAACCCAGTATACGTTTCCCTGTATTTTCCTCTCAGTTCCAACAGGGACATATCAATGTTGTTTCTTGCATTATCCTACTTATACTCTGAACAATGATGATCTTACATTAACAATGCCTGTCCTTTTTGATGTGATGCAGTGTCCCTACAGTTACTGCCCTTTGTAATCACACCACCTTTGCCAAACACAGGGAAGCACAACTGGTTCCTTGCTCGATCAGACGACGACAAAAGACTGATGATCATTCGGACACATGAGCCGGAAAAGTTATATTGCAAAAACCCCATTGTATACAAGCACCGTGTAATACGTGAGTATCTGGACAGTGGCTGTTACGTCTATGAGCAGGATACCAGCTTGTTGGGGCCTTTAGGATTTTTTAGTTGGAGGCGGGTAAACAGCCTTGGTTCACACTCTCTGTTTCTCGGACTCAATTATCCGATTAACCAGGAGATCACCATTGGCAAGGACCTTGATGGAAGAGAGGCTTTGTTTGCTATGGAAAACCGTGTCTACACGGCGAGCCCTAGGAGTTCAGGAGCAAACTCCCCTGATTGTCAACAATACAGCCTGCAGCCAAAAGAAGGTGAGAACAACAAAGGCATCTAGATTAACTTTGATCCTTGGATGTCTCATTTACGACAGGCAGTGATGTGGTTCAAGCCTTCAGGTTGATAGGTAATTGGGCTGTTGCATCGAAAGGGTGGAGTACAGGTGTCTCCGGATCACTGGTTGCTGAAGCGGGGCTGCAAATTATGATTGTGTTGGATCATCTCTTCGAATGACTTTGTTGTCTTTGCTGCTGGTTCTGGATGGGTAGTTCTTTCTTTTGTTATGCATATTCCTTGTCATTTGGTCATCCTCGTCTATGTAACTCTTACTATGTAATAGTTGCTTTGGTTTAGAATGTCATTCTCATCTGGATCACGAGAGTCTGAGTGCTGCAGATGGGTGCGTTTTGGTGGTGTAGCAAGACTTCTTATGAACTATCATGTCTTGCTGTTTATGTCACTAGTAGTCACTAGCCAGTGTTTGAATGTTGTATATATCGTTGTTTCAAACTGTTTATTGTCTCGAACTACTGGTGGGCTAAATGAGGGCATCACCATTCTCCAGTGTTTAGAGTATATCTCATTTTTCAAGTTATATAATTTGAGCTCAATGTATTTTCGATGATGAACACTTGTTTGGGCCACTAAGGTGTCGTTGAATATGGGCCGAGTAGTAACGCAATGCCAAATAGGTCAATTAGGACTCTCAGGCCGGGCTCTCAAAAGATCCTGGAAAAGAAAGGCCAGGATCTCCAAAAAAAGAAAGAATAAGGACTCTTAGGCCGACATGTGGGTGCCACCGGTGTTTTCGTGCGCTTGCGCGCCGAGAGCATATTGGCGCGTGCTTGAAATTCATGCTACCTTTTCATCCCCAGTCTCCCGCCCCTCCCTCACCTCTGGAATCTCAATTCCTACTCCAGTTCCCCCAAATCCCCCTCCTGTACTCCCTGTACTCATGCGCACTATCATGTCGCCGGTTAGTGCGGATCTCCGAGCTGGAGATCCTGAGGTCCGTCCTGCCTTCGGTCGCTGTGTGCTGTCGCTCAACAGTGGCATGGTGGCGCTTGACGAACAATTTGCCGGCAAAGTGCTGATGGTAACCATTAACGGCGACAGGCCTCCCGTCTCGCCGGACGACCTTGTCAAAGCTCTTGGCATTGCGCACGGCATCCAAATAAGTGACTTGCTTGTCAAAGTCTATCCTCCACCGGCTGATTTCTTTGTCAGGTTCCAGACAACTTTCGATTGCAGTCGTGTGTTCGAATCTTCCCGGCATTTGTTCTGCGATGGCGCGCTGGTGAGCTTTGATCGGTGGCACCCAGGATGGGGCTCAGTGCCCTCTGAGCTTGAGTTTTTAACAAATCTTACCTTCCACGGCATGCCTCGACATGCTTGGAACAACGAATCAATGAATGAGCTTATCAACGACCTTGGAGGTGAGCTCGTAAGTATGTTTCTTCCTCCAGATAGTTCGGCTCTGACGCTTATGGCATGGATGAAGAAGCCCGCCACCATACCGAAGGTGATTGGTGTTGAGATACCGGTGCAAGAACCGGGGTTGTACTATTCGTCCCCACCAAGGCCGCCGCGGACCACGTTAGGGATGTACCTGTATCGGTGCATGTCGGAGAAGTGGTCAATCCATCAATCGAAGTCTTGCCGCCGCCGATGGTGCCAGGGTCCGTCGACGATGTCCATTACAGGAGTCAACGTCAGAATTTCCCCGTGTTGCTCGGAATGATGGATGGCACAGGGCCTACTCCATCGCGTGGTGGAGGCCATTGCTTTTTTGGGAGAAGAGGCAGGGCTGGCTGCCTGGATGTGCTATAATTTGAGGTAATAACTGAATCTGGTTGAACCAATGCGCATATATATTTAGTATGATCAAGATGGCACCGTAGTTAACTCAAAAAGATGGCTCTGCTCTCCCCCCTCTCCCCTCTCTCCCTCGCGACGTCTCCGGTGTCCGGAGCAGTCCCGGCGGCGCCCCTGCCCCGTGCGTCCTCCTCCTCCCCTCCCCTCCGCGCTCTCCTCCGGGCTCCGCTCCGGTGTCGCGCGCAACCCCACTGCTCTCTGGCCTCTCCTCCTCGCTCAGTCCTCATCGCCCCTCGCCGGGCTAATAAGTTCTGGGCTCTCGACTCGGATGGCTCCAGCTTGGATTCTGAGACTCCCCCTCCCCCGTCCCACCCGGTTCCGGCATGCTCCCCCCTGGGGCTGCGGCGACCGCTCGCCGGTGCAAGTTTGCGCCCGGAAGGCGGGGGCGGCCTGTCTGGCCTTCTATGGAGGCAGATGGGTGGCGCCGCGTCTCGCGTGGGCGGCGGCATGCTTCGTGCTGGTCCTCGCCTGCGGACGCGCTGCGGTCTGCGCCGGCATTGGCTTCGTGCTCTCCGGTGGGTTCTCGGGCTGGCTCGCCCTTGGGTGCGGCCTCCGCTGCTCTGGCGGCACCGGCGCCGGTGCCAACCCTAGATCTGGGTTGGGGGCGGCGCTGGTGCCCCCTCCTGTGGTGCGGGCCCCGGTGGGTGCTGCTGGGCCTGGTGGGCCGGCCTCGGCCTTGGCTCTGGCGTCCTTTTCTGATTCCCCCCTTCCTTCTTTGGATCCTCGGCTGCGGGCGGCCCAGGTCCAGCCCACCCTGCCTGTAAGGCTGTGTACCGATTCGGGCCTGGCTCGGTCGGGGTACTTATGGGTGCGGAGGGGCACGGTTCCCCCATTTCTAGGGTTTCCTGCCTCCTCCTCAGATCTGTTCCGCCATCGTCTCCCCATCCGGCGCTTCATCAGATCTGCTCCTCCTCCTCCCCTCTCCCTCTCCTTTGCGGTGGTGGCGGTGATGGATCGCTCCCGTGCGTCCTCCAGTGAGGCGGTCTCCGGGCAGAAGCGGGGTCGTGGCAGATCTGGTGATGTGGATGCGGATCTGGAGTACGAGGCGTCTCTTCGCGCGAAGCTTCAGGCCTCGGTCGCCCTGGAGGCGGGGTCGGCGGCGGCGTCCGTTGGCGTGTCTCCCCGTGCCTCTGGGTCAGGCCCGTCGGCGCCTCTCCCCCCTGCATCTGGTGCTCCTTCGGTTTCGGCCAACCCCTGGGAGGTGGCGGCGGCGGCCAGTAGGGAGGGCTCGTCGGGGCCCACCCTGGCGTCCCCTTCGCTGGGTGCTGCTCCCCGGGGCGGCGCACCAGTGCGGGCTCCGGCTGGGGGTGGGCCGTCCCACTTCTTCCCCCGAGGCGCGTCGGGGGCTCCGGCTCAGCGTCCTATTGGCCCTGTGGCGGGGCAAGGCTCCGGTTCTGGGTCTGCTGCGGCTGGGGATGGCCTCCTTCCTCCTCCTCCTCGTGGCGCTGGTCGCATCCCTCCCCAATCCCAAGTTTCCATCCCCATCCTCACTTGCTTTGCGTGTCATTGCCCTAGCCATTTCCAATCGTGCTGTGAAAAGCCTCCTTTCTGCCTCATCTGCAGGGAAGACGGTCACCTTACGGTGGACTGTCAGAATCGTGTCAAGCCTCCTGCGTTTGTTCATTATGGCACCGGTCTCCCTGGATGTTCTTTCTTCGCTCTAGATAGGGGGATCCCTGAGGCTGCTCCCATCCCCTCCCTTTCCAATGTTGGCATTATTTCGGTCCAGGCTAAACGCATCTCTCCACAGATCCTTCTCGATGAGCTTAAGTTATGGGATGAGGGTGGATGGGATTGGCAGATCCGCCAGCTCTCAGAGTTTGAATTTGCTGCGACTTTCCCCTCTAAAGAGAGCCTTTGGATGATCTCCTCTTGCTCTAGCTTCACGCTGCCTCTGAATCAACTCGAGGTCTCGGTCAAAGCTGCCTCTAATGGATCCAAGGCAATCTCCTCCCTGTCTGATGTGTGGGTGTTGGTTGAAGATGTCCCTCCGAACATGCGCACCACGGCTTTCCTGATGGCTTTCGGAGTTCTCATCGGTAAACCCATTGAAGTTGACCAAGACTCTCTGGCGATCCTGGGGCCGGCCCGGCTTTGGGACTGGTGCGTGGACCCCCTGTGCATTCATGGCGCCCTCGACGTCTTCCCTACAGCCGGTGGCTTCCGGCTCCGTGTGCGGGTGGAGGGGGCATCGGGCCCGGTGTCGCCTCCTCCTCCTCCCCCGCCCCGGCCTCTGACAATGGCGACAAGAGCAAGGATGGGGATGGCTGCCCCGATGATTCCATGCATGGGTCTGATCCCCGGTTCACCCAGTCGGAGTGGGATGGCCTCTCACCCGAAGACCAGGACATGCTCAAGGAGAACGCGCCTGCTAGCAAGGGGGTACAGGGCTCGGCGCCTGATCTAGGTGGGGGGGGGAGGCGGCTGCTGGCGGGGCGAAGGGCACGCCTTTCTCGACGATGTGCTCCAACCTCCCCGCCCGTCCCGCTTCTCCCTCCCTGTCTGGCATTGAGGGTCTTCCCCCCGGCGGGCCCTACGGTGCTCAAAAAGAAGAAATCCTTAGTTAAGAAGTACTCCGCCAAGAGTTGTGCGTCTGATGATTCTAGGCAGTCCGCCGCTAGGCTCTGCCGCAGGCTTGAGGCTAATATGGGTATGGCCTTGGGCCCGTCCTCTGCTGCGGCTTCTCCCAGTCGTGCTCGCCCTGTTCCTGTGCGTTCGCCTGCGTCCATGGCTCGCAAGAGCGGCCGTGTCTCTAACAGTGGTGAGCGGGTGGTCAATCGGGCTGCTCGGCGTGCTGCGGCTCGGAATCTGCCCCCTTCAGGTTCGTCCTCTCCTCCCTCCCCCTCCCCCCCACGATTTCCTCTCCAGTTTGTTTTGTTCCCCTTCTCAATCTGATGATCACTTGCTAAATATTTTAAACGACATGGGTATCTGTTTAGACTCTAGTTTGGGATCTCCGTCTTCTATTCTTGGTATTATTAGGGCAAATGAAATCGCCCAGGCGGATATTGCGAAAGCCAAGGAGGCTAGGGTTGGCTCGGGTGCCCCACAGGTTGTGGCCGGTGGGGACGAGGGGGGAGATGATAGGAGTCATGCTCCCTCGGTGGTTTCTAAACGAGGGGTAGGGAAGCACCCAAAATCCTGCATGGCCCCAAGCAGGTCGAGTCTTCGTATCAAAAACTTATCGTATAAATGAAGGCATTATTTTGGAATATTAGAGGCTTCTGCGCTAGGGGGCGAAGAGACCAACTTAAGGACCTAGTTTGATCTAAGAATGTTGATATTATTGGCCTTGTCGAGACCTTCAAACCTTCCTTTTCTGCTAACGAATTATCGGCAATTGCTGGGATAGATAGATTTCATTGGAATTTTGTGGCCTCGGTTGGTCATTCGGGTGGATTTTTGCTTGGCTCCAAAAAAGATACTTTTGATTTTGTGTCTTTTGACCATGGCATCTTTTGGGCTAGCACGGTGGTCTCTATTTGCTCTCTCAACTCCTTGGTGCAAATCTTGGTGGTTTATGGTCCGGCTGACCATGCGATGTCTTATGCTTTTTCGGATGAGCTTAGTATTAAGATTGAATCTTGCCAGCTCCCCCTATTGATCGGGGGTGATTTTAATTTGCTTCGGTTTCCCTTCGACAAGAGTTCACCTAACTTCTCGTGGCCCTTGGCTGATGCATTCAATGCTTTCATTAGGGACATGGCTATTTGTGAGATCCCTAGGGTCGGAGCCCGGTACACGTGGTCTAACCATCAACCCCCCCCCATCCCCTCTGTCCTTGATAGAGTTTTTGTTTGCCCTAGATGGGACCATTTATTTCCTCATGCAAGTCTTAAGGCCCTTGCCGGTGTTGGTTCCGATCACACCCCCATGATGCTAGATGATGGAACACGCTCTATGGTTGTCCCGAGGTTTCAGTTTGATGCTTCCTGGCTTCAAGTCGAGGGCTTCAATGACTTGGTGGCCCAAAATTTTTTGTCTTTCCTTTCTTCTACTCGTCGTTCTTTTGGCCCGATGGACGACTGGCATCAATGCTCCTATTTCCTGCGTAGATTCCTTAGAGGTTGGTCCAAAAACCACATTGCTAAGTCAAGGCGTGACAAAGCAAGGCTGGTGGCTTAGGTTGGCGTTCTGGACAAACGTGCGGATTTAGCTGGGCTGCCCTCGGATGAATGGCAATCTCGGTATGGTTTAAAAGAGGCGTTGTTGGTCATTCATAGGCAGGAGGAAGTTTATTGGAAACAACATGGTACTATCAACTAGACTCTTAAGGGGGATTTTCCCATGGCTTATTTCTTTGCTATTGCTAATGGTAGACGCCGGAGATGCTTTATTGATAGCCTTATTATTGACGGTGTTAGGACTTCTGACCCCCCGGTGATTATGCGGCATGTGGTCTCTTTCTTCTCTAACCTTCTTGCGGCTAAACCTGAGCTAGGCTTTAAGTTGGCTGCATCCGTCTAGCCCCCGTGTGATCAACTTTCGAGCGCTGATAATGAAAGCCTTCTAATCCCCCCTACGGATGAGGAAATTTTCGAGATGATTCGCTCTGCCAATTATAATGCCTTCAGGCCCAGACGGCTTCTCCATTCCTTTTTTCCGACATTTTTGGCCTCAACTAAAAGGCCTAATCTTGGCTACTACACAAGGTTTTTGGTTGGGGACTGTAGATATCTCGAGACTTAACTACACAGTTCTTACCCTCATTCCTAAAGTCAAAGGCGCTGACATAATCTTCCAATTTAGGCCTATTGCTCTGATTAACAACTTTGCTAAGATCCCTGCCAAGGGTATGGCTGTTAAGGTTTCTCTGATTGCTCATCGGGTCATTAGCCCTTTCCAATCCGCGTTCATTAAGGGGAGATTCATCTTGGACGGGGTGCTTTGCCTTCACAAAATAATCCATGACCTTCATAGCAAGAACACCAAGGCTCTGGTTCTCAAGCTCGATTTTGAAAAGGCTTATGATTCGGTGAGCTAGAACTTTCTTCGCCAAGTTTTGTTGGCCAAGGGATTTGAAGGCTTGGTGGTCCACCGCCTGATGCAACTTGTCACTGGGGGTCATATGGCGGTGGTTGTCAACGGTCAGACCAGTAATTTCTTCGCGAACGGTAGGGGTTTGAGACAAGGTGATCCAGCGTCTGCTTTGCTTTTCAACTTTGGGGCTGATGCTCTCTCCCACATTCTGTCTCGTGCTGCGGCTGCTGGACACATTTCGCCTGTTAGTTCTCATCTCATTCCTAATGGCATCTCTCACTTACAATATGCGGACGACACCATCATTATGGTTGAACTTAATGATTATTCCATCACAAATCTGAAATTTCCTCTTCTTTGCTTTGAAGCTTTGTCGGGCCTTAAAATCTTCTAAGAGCGAGGCAATTGTGACTGGGGTACCTGCTGTGGAGGCGCAGCGGGTGGCCCACCTTCTGAACTGCTCTCTCGGGTCGTTCCCTCTTAAATATTTGGGCTTACCCATTTCCCCTCTTAAACTGTTGGCTAAGGACTTTGCCCCGGCTGTGGTTGGCAATAGAGTTCTGCCGTGGAGAGCTCGGTACAATTCCTAGACGGGCAAGGTTGCCCTCACCAACTCCTGCCTTTCCTCACTCTCGATGTTTCTAATGGGATTCTACCTGTTGTTCGAAGGGACACACTCGGGCTTCGATAAGCACAGGGGTGCCTTCTTCTGGAATTCTTCCGATAATAAACGCAAATATAGGATGGTTAAGTGGGATCACGTTTGTAGGCCCAAGTACATGGGGGGGGTCTTGGTATCATTAACACCAGAATCATGAATAAATGCCTTTTGCTAAAATGGTGGTGGAAGATTATGTCCCTCGATGACCGCCCCGCCTGGCTTAATCTCCTCAAAGCGAAATATTTCCCCTCCTCCAGCCCTATGTTCGCTCCCGCCTCTGGTGGCTCTCAATTTTGGCGCCAGCTGGTTAGCATTAGGCCGGCTTTCCAATCCCTTGTGAAGTTCATTGTTCGTAACGATAAATCCACACGTTTTTGGTTAGACTGGTGGGTTGGGGACACCACGTTGGCGGTGGCCCACCCGACTCTGTTTTCGTTTTGTGTCGATCCCGAGATCTCAATCTTCGAGCTCTCAACTCAGGGTTGGGTTTGAGATTTCTGGCGCTCTCTTTCCCCTGTAGAGTTGGAAGATTGGCATCGCCTTATTGCGTGCTTCCCCCTGCTCTCAGAGGAAGAGGACTCCGTTGCTTGGCCCCACTCCTCTTTGGGGCGTTTTTTAGTAAAGTTGGCATATTCGAAACTTATTGCTGGTACCCGCACTGACAAGTTTAAGTAAATTTGGTCTGCCCGCATCCCTCCCAAGATAAAGATCTTCCTCTGGCAAGCTCACCGTCGCAAACTTACAGCGGCTGACCAGATTAAAAAGAGGAATGGTCCAGGCTCGGACTTCTGCCAGCTCGGCGGTACCCTCGAGAATACTGAGCATATCTTTTTCCAGTGCTCTTTGGCTAAATTCATTTGGAGTTGCATTAGACTTTAGCTTGGGACTAATTGGAACCCTTCTTACTTTGAGGATTTGCGACAGTGCATCAAGTCCCTAGCAGGTCGTTCTAAGAGGGTTTTCATGGTGGGTTGGGTTGCGATTTGTTGGGCGCTCTGGACTACTAGGAACAAGTTCACTATAGAACACATTTTCCCAGCTAACCCAGTCAGTTGCTTATTTAAAACCAATGTCTTTTTGTAGCAGTGGAGATCATTGACTAAGGATGGGGATCTAGAGGCTTTCGACGATACACTATCCAAAATGAAATCTACGGCTTCTTCCCTGCTGCGGCACTCTAGGCGGACGCTTACTTAGTGGTTTGGCTGTTGGTTTGGCTGGCCTGCGTGCCATGATAGGCTGGTTGCCTTGTACCCGCACTTCTTATTCAGTTCTGTTAAACGCATGTGGTCCCTTGGTTTGGTTGTGACTCTGCCTGGTGGCTTTATTTATAAAGTCGGGCTATCGCCTTTTATCTAAAAAAATAACTGAATCTTGTCAAATACGCCCTCCGTTTTGAATTACTTGTCGCACGTATGGATGTATCTAGATGTATTTTAGTTCTAGATACATCAATTTCAGCGACGAGTAATTTGGAACAAAGGGAGTACTAGTTAAATCCGAGCTATGGTTGTGAAGCACCGATATGCCAGTACATTTGATTGTGACCTGTTCTAATTTTGTACCTGAACTTTTTTTAGAAAGGGCTGTACGTCAACTTAATGTGCTAGCAGAACTTATTGTGGTGTGTGTCTGTTTTCTTTGCACAACATTCAAGATATTTGATATGTCTCCGTCGTATCTATAATTTTTGATTGTTCCATGCCAATATTTTTCAACTTTCATATAATTTTGGCAACTTTTTATACCATTTTTTTGTGGGGACCCCGACTCATAAGTCGAGATCACCGAATGTACGTGTACAGTGATCCCAGAGATCAATGCTCACTGAACACACAGAAGCTGAATAACAAGAGTCTTACATCCATACATACCGTCTTACACAAATTATGACCATTATGGTCAAGTCTTACATTGATAAAGCCTTAAGGGCTGAACATCAAATGAAACACAAGCAGCGGAAATCTCCGTTGATAAGTAGAACCCATGCCATCTGCCTTAACCCTACAGGCATTCTGACTGGGAAACGTCCTAGTTCACATGTTCGTCTCCAAAGAACTCTTCTTCGAACTCCGGTTCTTCCATGCCTGGTCAATTAAATAACTAGTGGCAAGCCAATGAGTACTTTGAATGTACTCGCAAGCAACCCATGTTTTTGGTTCAAGACACAACAATGCATGATATAGGTAAATTTTTGCAGAAAGCTAGTTTTGAGTGCAATGACATGTTCAACAACTTGTAAGACATGCATCAAGAGAATTCAAGTAACCATGAGGACAGGTTATAGATATCAACATAAATAGAGTGGGCACCAACCCATCTCAATCACGTCAAGTCCTTTGACTTGACCCAAGTAGTTAATCCAAACACACACACTCTTGTTTGTAAACTCTGGACATAGTTTAAGTAGCACCGCCCAACCGTCCTTGACCGTGGACACGGCTATTAGAATAGTTTTACACTCTGCAGAGGTTGCACACTGTACCCACAAGATCCGGGGAACTTCCGTGTCATCCACGACCCGCGATACCTCAAGTACCCGGGGTAAGCACCCGATCACTACCTTTCCCTAGACGACACTAACATGGAGTCCACTCGATTGGTAGTAACCCCCGCGCCCAACATTGTCACATAACATTTTCGTGGAGCCACGCTCCATAATCATCTCACATCACAAGCAAGGGGTACCAACGGTGTGTCCGGTGCCCCAAAAAAATGTTCTTGGCCGCCCTACCTAGCACGACCCCATCCCGAGAGAGCGCACCAACAACTCTCCCGTCACTAGTAATGCGGGCTCCAAGCTAGTATCGGTCAAGGTACTCAATAATGCCCTTTCCCATATAAGGGTAGAGTGGTTGCGCATGTAAGGTTGGGACAGTCATCAAATCTTAAATCTAATCCGTTTTCGAAAACAACACACACACTTGCCTCGATACACCACTTCGTCATCAAGTGGTTACCCATCTCATCATCTCCCTCGGGCATAAGTGGCACCCGATGGGGTTTTCGAAAAGTCCTTTGAAAATACTTTGGCTCCTTCACCATGCATATACCCGTCCCTTTTTGCGTAGCATCTACTTTAGCATCCTATCTACTCCCACCGTCATAACCCTCATAAGAAGGTAGGGTCATGCACAATGCAAGTATCAACGAGGTATTAACGGTGGCAAACCATCAACGTGGGTACCACCCCATCATGATTCCGTTGCAACAACAATATGGTGCTATATGACATGCATAAAAAGGGTTTCATAGACATGGTCAAAGGGCTGCTTGCCTGGCTCAACAAAGTCTTCTGGATCTTCAAAGTCTTCTGGTCCAACTCCTTCGTCAGCAACGCAATCTATCGTCGCAGAATAATAACGAGAAAAAAAATAAGGCAATAATAAAACAGAAAAATCAAAGTGATCAGAAAAATGTCAACTCATTTTTGTAAAATACTAGGTTGAAAACTAAGAAGGGGAAAATTCCTAGTTTTGGGTTTGGTGTAGTAGAATAGAAGAAATGGATTTACAAGGGCATATTTAAATGCTTAAAATCACATTTAAGTATTTAAAGTGAAGAAAAGGTTACTGGATTTGAATGAAAGTTGCACCATTAAATAGGTTGCAATATTCTAGAAATTTAGGATTTGGAATTAATTTATTTGGACATATGTTTTGTCCTGTGGAATTTTTGGAAAAAGTGACAGAAAAGAAAAAGAAAAAGGGCCCTGTTCCTGCCGGGCCAGAACAGCTGCGGGGCAGCAGGCCTAGCCAGCGGGCCGGCCTAGCCGAGCCAGCGCACAACGCGCGCGCCCGCCCACCTATTTCAAACCTGACTACCGGGGCCCGCAGGTTAGAGAGAGAGAGGGGCGCGGGAACGAGGGAGAGGATGACAGGCGGGACCCACTTGTCATCACTAACCCGTGGACAGGGGGGGTCGCGGTGCTCACCGGCGACGATGCAGGCCACAGTGAGCTCCGGGGAGTGCGGGGATGGCTTCAGGAGACTGCCGCACGTCGGTGGGTGGTGGGCTTGGCCGGCAGGGGTGCCTGGTTCGCCGGCGACGAGGAGCTGCGGCGGAGGAGCTTCGGGAGGCGGTGGCTCCGGCCATTTCCAGCAGCTACAGAGAGGGGAAACAAGGGGGAAAGGGTCAGGGGAATGCAGGGATTCCAGATCGAGGCAGAGGAGGAGCGGGGGAGGCCTATACCTTGCGAACTCCGGCGAGCCGAAACGGCGGAGCTCGAGCTCGATCTCGAGCTCAAGCGGCTCTAGAGAGGAACCGGGGGTGCAGGGGGAGGGTTTGGTGGTGCAGAGAGCGAGTGGTGAGGAGAGAAGGGCTCGGGGAGGCCTTTAAATAGGCAAACGGCAAGGTCTAGTAGACCCGTGCACCGGCGAGCTCACGCTCGTCGCTGCAGGGCTCGGGGGAAGCAGGCGTGGTGTCTAGGGTGTTCCTGGACGTCGACCACGTCAGGTGAGATAGAGAGAGGAAGTGGGGAGAGGTCAGGGGCGCGCGCATGCGAGCCGCTCCATTGGTGCGCTCGGGTGGCCTCTGTTCACTAGCGCGGAGGCGCGGGGAGGAGGAGAGAGAAGGGGGCCGACCGTGTAGCATGCTGCGGACGCCGAGGCGCATCGGCAGGCGCGCGGGGGAGGCCCGACGTCGTCGGAGTCGTTGGGCAGAGAGCGGCTACAGTGCCTAGCCGCACTGTAGCGCGCTCTGGAGCATGCATTTGGCATGCCATGGCATATTATATGCCTTGTGGGCGCGGCCACTGATGTCTGGAAGCTCTAGGAGGGAGTAAAGAAGAGGGGAGGGACATTGGATGCCCTGGAGAGCCAGTAGGAGAGGAGGGAGGGTAAGGGAGAGAGAGAAAGTGGCTGTCCAGAGAGGGAGAGAGAGATTTTACCCCTCCAATAAGTGACCTGTGGATTTGCCATTGTTACTGGAGGTGGAAGGGGTCTAGGAGGATCTGTGGTAAAAAGTGGAGGTCATGGAGATTAGTGGAAGTGGTCAAAAATTGAATTTTGGTAAAGTGGCAGAAGGTGTTTGATGCTTGTTTGGTTAAGCAAATGAACTCCAAATGCCATGAGACTCCACAGGGTGAAATGACACATATAAATATGGCCTTCCACCAATTTGGAGCTTATTTGGGCAAAGTTGCCAATGCAACTTTTCTAAACCCTAGAAATGAGCAGAAATAGACTTGTGTAGATCTAGTTGAGGAAATCACTTCTCCTTGATGCACCACTTTCTGTAGTGGCCTCATTTTTTCATGTGAACATGCTCACCAAAGTTGGGGTCAAGGAGAGAAAGTTGGTAACACAAAGTTGTTCAAATTTGAATCTGGTCAGAGAGGGTTTTGGGGCATTTTGGTGTACCAAAATGACTTTAAGTGACATGAGGCTTTGCAAGGTGATCACAATATGCATTTGTGACTTGCTGGATTTTTCTTGAATTTTTGTGAAAATATTTCCTGTAGAAATATTTCAAATCCTTGAAATGGGCAGAAATGGTTTTTGGAGGTTTTGTCCAATATTTTGAACATGACCATGTGTTGAAACTCTTATATATGGAAAATATATGTCCACTGAGTTTCCCTGATTTTTGTCAAATATTTTTGAAACAATAAAATAATTTTTCCCTATTAAAGACCATTTCTGGCCTTAAGAAAAAGCTTTTAAATAAAATAGGAAAATAGTTTTAATAATTATATTTTTGTGGTTTATGGGAGTCCTATATCTAATAGGTCTCAAATATACTTTTTGAAATATTTTTCATACCCCAAATCAAGTACTTGCAGTGCAAACCTCAATTTAGGGGTTTTTGGAAAACTAATTTTTGAAAATACTTTTTGGCCAAATTATTTTTGTAAGAAAATGCTATGTTGCACTATACACATGGCATGGTCATTGGGCAGAAGTTTGGGGCAAGGAGATGAAGTACAGAAGGTGGAGTAGTTGACTTTAAAGAGCACTTGAAAAGAATCACAGAGAGAAAACCAACTCCAAATAAAAGCCAAATAATGGAAAAGTTTTTGTTGGTCCAAATTTTCATGCTTGAAATGTTACAAAATACAGGGTGTGACAGACCTACCCCCCTTACAAGAATCTCGTCCCCAAGATTCCCAGACTAGGCGCGGAAAGGAATATGGAAACTTGGATTTGGGGTAGTCTTCAAGTCCTCATGTTGCTTCTGCTTCCGTGTAGTGCTCCATTGAGCTTGAAGTACTTGCTGTTGTAGCTTCGTGTATGACGCTCTTCTTGATCTAGGTTGCTAATGGGTAGCTCGCGGTAGGTTAGATTGGGCTAGGGGTCGATGGCTCGATGGTCAATGACCTCGTAGAGATCGGGCAAGTTGGGAAGTTGGAAACACTTCCGGATTCTGATGCATGGAAAACGTTGTGCACAATGGGTAACTCAGGTGGTAACTCTAGCTGGTAGTCGTCTACTCTTCGTCTTGAAGTGATCTCGGAGGGGGTTGTTAAATCTTGGAGTGATCTTGAAGGGGGTCGATGAGTCTTGGTGTGGGTCTCCTTGTCATGGAAATGCTTGGTTCCTTAGAGAGGAGTGGTTTGTAGATACGCACGGTCTTCAACGCGGAGGTTTACTTCTTGACGACGGTGGTTGGTGTAGTCCTTCCTCCTGGAGATGGCGATCTTCAGATGTTCCCTTGACCAGCTCAGTGATTCTTCTTCCGTCTTCGGGTGGACAAGTAGGTCACCAAAGAAAGATGACAACCAACTTGCCCAAGCACTCCATGAAGTCTATGGAGTATGCAGAGTGGGCTGGGGTATTGGTGGTGGTCTCGATTGAGCATTGGCAAAGGTCTTCTCGTCCTAGAGCCAAAGCCCGTGGTCATGATCCGACCATGTTGTGGTTTGGTGGGGCTTAAGAGTTTTAAGGATTCTAGTGTGCGGTGAATGTTTATCATCTTATCCTTAAGCAAAGTTTCTGAGATGCCAATTGTGCTATCTAGTCCTTTAAACAAATCACAGCATACACTGATAGCATCATTTCGTATAGGTCAACCCCAATCATCACTCATGTGATTCATATCCTCATGGCTCCCGAGAGGAGGTCTAATTAAATCATATATGTCTACAATCCCCAAACTCCTATGTATGTCTACCCCTAAAAATCCATGGGTAGAACATATAAGCTGCTAAGCTTGAACGTGACTATCCAAGTGCTCAGCCTATTCTTCCAAGGTCTAAGATAAAGCACTTCTATCCCAAGGAAACACGCCGTAAGCCACTCCAAGATCTTGTTTCCTTCCTATGAATCAACTCCAACAGCCCATTACCTTCCATCATTTACTACATAACCCATTTAATTCTACAAATCCAATGGTTATGGTGTTCCACATGATCTCCTAAGGTTCCTATAATCCCCAAACACTTGGAAGGGCTACCTTGCTATAGTCAGTCCACCAATTTCCATTATCATGGTCATGTAAACTCCAACCTCAAGCTTATATAGATCCTTAAATCAACCCCGACAATTAATCCAATCTCTTAGTTTATTGTCCACCGAGAAACATGGTATTATGATCAAGATCATCAGTCTAAATCCAATTTACTCCGAACCATGTAAAATTACTCTGCATCCATACTTTACTAGGATCACCTATTTAAATCCAAATCTTGTGCCCAACGAGAATTCCCACACTTTCCCCTAAGTCATAGTCGTAATATCAACTATCTAATATCAATATCCCCTGGCTAAGTCAAATCCTTATACTTCCAAGAATTTCAGCTTGCGATCATAATTGTCCTATTAAATCCAATTTACTCAGGGGTAATGAAAACTATGCTACTCTATAATCATGATCCCACCAAGTTCATCTACCAACATGAAAGCCTTATAATCCTCCGAAGAGTCTCAAATAATTCCTCAAGGTCACTGATATGAACTCATCAAGTCATTTGTCCTCTGTTCCTATATCCTCAAATTGGTCTTTCCTATGGCATCATCAGTTCGAGTGCTATATTAGGATGATAAGGTGCTCATTCCCTACGTCCACTAGTTCCATAGTGAACCCAATGTGGAGCGAGGTTACGGAGGCTTAACTGGTTCTCTTTGCAAGTCTGTGGGTTAAGCACATGGTTAAGGATTCGAGATGGGTTATCTTGTGAAGTCTCGAAGGGTTTAGGAATGGGTTTCTAGTCTGGAGGGTTAAATATAACTCTACGGGGCTGTACTTGGTCGAAGAGGCGGCAGCAAAAGTCTTCAGTGCTAGTTGGTTGTCGAAGTAGAATCCTTGGTGTACCTTGTCTTGCCGATCTTCAGTTGAGGAGAGAGAGATGAGAGGGAAGAGTAGCATAGAGGAGGGAAATGCCTAAAAAGGGGGGGTTCTATAGTGCAGGTGCAAACAAACAAGTGCCAAAAGACCACACACAATTTCATTAATATAAGATAGGTGATATAGTTGCATACATGCTGCCTAAGGCAAAAGTGCAACTTATATCAAAACACAAACAGATAGGAACAAGCAACAGTCAACATGGTCTCATTTGAACCATCATATGGACTCGACTGCGCATAGGGGGTACATGACTCATCCTACCCTAGGGGTCCTCGGATTCAGTAGTCGTGCTTGCTTCATCACTTGAGAGAAAGGCGTGCGGTCTTTAGTTTCTGGGTTGCCCTTGTGGTGCCAAAGGGTATGCGCTAGTCGGCTGCTTGTTGGGACACATCCTTTTAATGTGCCCAAGTTCACCACACCCGTGACAAGTGACGGAAGCAAAAAGGTTGCTATCCAGTCTTGAGTTATGTCGTCACTGGCCTGACGACGATCTTCTATGAGGTGGATATGGAAATCCATTCCTATGCTCCCTGCGTGGGGTTTGGTTGCGGGTTTTCCGAAGTTCCTTGATTTGTTGCTCCTGATTGGCAAGGTGGGCTTGTAAGACAGTGATTTGCTGTCCTTGCTCGGCCACCTTCATCTTTTCGAGGCAGTGGAGGTGCAGAAGTGAAGGGAGGTCTTGGCGAGCCTTAAGGAATGCTTCGGTAAGGTGACGTAGAAGGTAGTCTCCGGCGTTGATGAAGCGGATTTGGTACTTGAGGGTTGGATCCTCATCTTCTGGGGAAATCATCAATTGAGCTGGGGCTCCAAATCCGTTCTTTCCAGGTAGGTAGCGGGTGGCGTGCTCTTCTTTCATTTCTGGAAGGAGGCCTCGAAGACGGAGGAGCGCTTCATGTGGCACTTGCTGACTAGCCAGGTCTTGTGTTGGCATGGGTGGTCCAATGAAGAACCACCCCTGGGGTGAGGTCTTGGCAGGCACAAAAACCTTGGCGTAGAACTCCTTCTCGAGCACATCATTTTCCAGTTCATGCAGGGTGTATATGGGCAGCAAGGGATAGTGGCATTGTTGGAGGCAATCTTTTAGGAGTGATGGAAATCCTGTCATAAGGAGTCTGAAGGGGGCGACAGCCATCTACAAAAGTTGAATAGGGGAGGACAATAAGGGAAGTATATCTTGGGTGGGGTAAGCTTCAGAAAAGAAGAGAAGTTTAGATGGTCTCAAGCTAACTAACGTCCATGCTAACTAAGGCTTCCTACAGTCAGGATGGCTCTGATACCAGCTCTGAGGGGACCCCGACTCATAAGTCGAGATCACCGAATGTACGTGTACAGTGATCCCAGAGATCAGTGCCCACTGAACACACAGAAGCTGAATCACAAGAGTCTTACATCCATACATACCGTCTTACACAAATTATGACCATTATGGTCAAGTCTTACATTGATAAAGCCTTAAGGGCTGAACATCAAATGAAACACAAGTAGCGGAAATCTTCGTCGATAAGTAGAACCCATGCCATCTGCCTTAACCCTACAAGCATTCTGACTGGGAAACGTCCTAGTTCGCATGTTCGTCTCCAAAGAACTCTTCTTCGAACTCCGGTTCTTCCATGCCTGGTCAATTAAATAACCAGTGGCAAGCCAATGAGTACTTTGAATGTACTCGCAAGCAACCCATGTTTTTGGTTCAAGACACAACAATGCATGATATAGGTAAATTTTTGCAGAAAGCTAGTTTTGAGTGCAATGACATGTTCAACAACTTGTAAGACATGCATCAAGAGAATTCAAGTAACCACGAGGACAGGTTACATATATCAACATAAATAGAGTGGGCACCAACCCATCTCAATCACGTCAAGTCCTTTGACTTGACCCAAGTAGTTATCCAAACACACACACTCTTGTTTGTAAACTCTGGACATAGTTTAAGCAGCACCACCCAACCGTCCTTGACCGTGGACACGACTATTCGAATAGTTTTACACTCTACAGAGGTTGCACACTGTACCCACAAGATCCGGGGAACTTCCGTGTCATCCACGACCCGCGATACCTCAAGTACCCGGGGTAAGCACCAAATCACTACCTTTCCCTAGACGACACTAACATGGAGTCCACTCGATTGGTAGTAACCCCCGTGCCCAACATTGTGACATAACATTTTCATGGAGCCACGCTCCATAATCATCTCACATCACAAGCACGGGGTACAAACGGTGTGTCCGGTGCCCCATAAAAATGTTCTTGGCCGCCCTACCTGGCACGACCCCATCCCGAGAGAGCGCACCAACAAATCTCCCGTCACTAGTAATGCGGGCTCCAAGCTAGTATTGGTCTAGGTACTCAATAATGCCCTTTCCCATATAAGGGTACAGTGGTTGCGCATGTAAGGTTGGGATAGTCATCAAATCTTAAATCTAATCCGTTTTCGAAAACAACACACACACTTGCCTCGGTACACCACTTCATCATCAAGTGGTTACCCATCTCATCATCTCCCTCGGGCATAAGTGGCACCCGACGGGGTTTTCGAGAAGTCCTTTGAAAATACTTTGGCTCCTTCACCATGCATATACCCGTCCCTTTTTGCGTAGCATCTACTTTAGCATCCTATCTACTCCCACCGGCATAACCCTCATAAGAAGGTAGGGTCATGCACAATACAAGTATCAACGAGGAATTAACGGTGGCAAACCATCAACGTGGGTACCACCCCATCATGATTCCGTTGCTACAACAATATGGTGATATATGACATGCATAAAAAGGGTTTCATAGACATGGTCAAAGGGCTGCTTGCCTGGCTCAACAAAGTCTTCTAGGTCTTCAAAGTCTTCTGGTCCAACTCCTTCGTCAGCAATGCAATCTATCGTCGCAGAATAATAACGAGAAAAAAATAAGGCAATAATAAAACAGAAAAACCAAAGTGCTCAGAAAAATGTCAACTCATTTTTGTAAAATACTAGGTTGAAAACTAAGAAGGGGAAAATTCCTAGTTTTGGATTTGGTGTAGCAGAATAGGAGAAATGGATTTACAAGGGCATATTTAAATGCTTAAAATCACATTTAAATATTTACAGTGAAGAAAAGGTTGCTGGATTTGAATGAAAGTTGCACCATTAAATAGGTTGCAATATTCTAGAAATTGAGGATTTGGAATTAATTTATTTGGACATATGTTTTGTCCTGTGGAATTTTTGGAAAAAGTGACAGAAAAGAAAAAGAAAAAGGGCCCTGTTCCTGCCGGGCCAGAACAGCTGCGGGGCGGCAGGCCCAGCTAGCGGGCCGGCCCAGTCGAGCCAGCGCACAGCGCGCGCGCCCGCCCACCTATTTCAAACCTGACGGCCGGGGCCCGTAGGTCTGAGAGAGAGAGAGGGGTACGGGAACGAGGGAGAGGATGACAGGCGGGACCCACTTGTCATCACTAACCCGTGGACAGGGGGGGTCGCGGTGCTCACCAGCGATGATGCAGGCCACGGCGAGCTCCGGCGAGTGCGGGGATGGCTTCAGGAGACTGCCGCACGTCGGTGGGTGGTGGACTTGGCCGGCGGGGGTGCCTGGTTCGCCGGCGACGAGGAGCTGCGGCGGAGCAGCTTCGGGAGGCAGTTAAGGGTCAGGGGAATGCAGGGATTCCAGATCGAGGCAGAGGAGGAACGGGGGAGGCCTATACCCCGCGAACTCCGGCGAGCCGAAACAGCGGAGCTCGAGCTCGATCTCGAGCTCAGGCGGCTCTAGAGAGGAACTGGGGGTGCAGGGGGAGGGTTTGGTGGTGCAGAGAGCGAGTGGTGAGGAGAGAAGGGCTCGGGGAGGCCTTTAAATAGGCAAACGGCAAGGTCCAGTAGACCCGTGCGCCAGCGAGCTCACGCTCGTCGCTGCAGGGCTCGGGGGAAGCAGGCGTGGTGTCTGGGGTGTTCCTGGATGTCGACCACGTCAGGTGAGATAGAGAGAGGAAGTGGGGAGAGGTAAGGGGCGCGCGCGTGCGAGCCGCTCCATTGGCGCGCTCGGGCGGCCTCTGTTCGCTAGCGCGGAGGAGCAGGGGGGAGGAGAGAGAAGGGGGCCAACTGTGTAGCATGCTGGGGACGCCGAGGCACATCGGCAGGCGCGCGGGGGAGGCCCGAGGTCATCGGAGTCGTTGGGCAGAGAGCGGCTACAGTGCCTAGCCGCACTGTAGCGCGCTCTGGAGCGTGCATTTGGCATGCCATGGCATATTATATGCCTTGTGGGCGCGGCCACTGATGTCTGGAAGCTCTAGGAGGGAGTAAATAAGAGGGGAGGGACATTGGATGCCCTGGAGAGCCAGTAGGAGAGGAGGGAGGGTGAGGGAGAGAGATAAAGTGGTTGTCCAGAGAGGGAGAGAGAGATTTTACCCCTCCAATAAGTGAGCTGTGGATTTGCCATTGTTACTGGAGGTGAAAGGGGTCTAGGAGGATCTGTGGTAAAAAGTGGAGGTCATGGAGATTAGTGGAAGTGGTCAAAAATGGAATTTTGGTAAAGTGGCAGAAGGTGTTTGATGCTTGTTTGGTTAAGCAAATGAACTCCAAATGCCATGAGACACTACAGGGTGAAATGACACATATAAATATGGCCTTCCACCAATTTGGAGCTTATTTGGGCAAAGTTGCCAATGCAACTTTTGTAAACCCTAGAAATGAGCAGAAATAGACTTGTGTAGATCTAGTTGAGAAAATCACTTCTCCTTGATGCACCACTTGCTGTAATGGCCTCATTTTGTCATGTGAACATGCTCACCAAAGTTGGGGTCAAGGAGAGAAAGTTGGTAGCACAAAGTTGTTCAAATTTGAATCTGGTCAGAGAGGGTTTTGGGGCATTTTGGTGAACCAAAATGACTTTAATTGACATGAGGCTTTGCAAGGTGATCACAATATGCATTTGTGACTTGCTGGATTTTTCTTGGATTTTTGTGAAAATATTTCCTGTAGAAATATTTCAAATCCTTGAAATGGGTAGAAATGGTTTTGGGAGGTTTTGTCCAATATTTTGAACATGACCATGTGTTGAAACTCTTATATATGGAAAATATATGTCCACTGAGTTTCCCTGGTTTTTGTCAAATCTTTTTTAAACAATAAAATAATTTTTCCCTATTAAAGACCATTTCTGGCCTTAAGAAAAAGCTTTTAAATAAAATAGGAAAATAGTTTTTAAAATTATATTTTTGTGGTTTATGGGAGTCCTATATCTAATAGGTCTCAAATATACTTTTTGAAATATTTTTCTTACCCCAAATCAAGTACTTGCAGTGCAAACCTCAATTTAGGGGTTTTTGGAAACTAATTTTTGAAAATACTTTTTGGCCAAATTATTTTTGTAAGAAAATGCTATGTTGCACTATACACATGGCATGGTCATTGGGCAGAAGTTTGGGGCAAGGAGATGAAGTACAGAAGGTGGAGTAGTTGACTTTAAAGAGCACTTGAAAAGAATCACAGAGAGAAAACCAACTCCAAATAAAAGCCAAATAATGCAAAAGTTTTTGTTGGTCCCAATTATCATGCTTTAATAATGCAAATGAAATGTTACAAAATGCAGGGTGTGACATTTTTGGGACTAACATATTATTGATCCAGTGCCCAGTGCCAGTTCCTGTCTGTTGCATGTTTTATGTTTCGCAGAAAACCCATATCAAACAGAGTTCAAACGGGATAAAAACGGACGGAGAATTATTTTGGAATATTTGTGATTTTTGGGAAGTAAAATCAACGCGAGACGGTGCCCGAGGTGTGCAGGAGATAGGGGGTGCGCCCCAGGGAGGCAGGCGCGCCCTGGACTCTCCTGGGCCCCCCGTAAGGAGGTTGACACTCTTCTTTTGCCACAAGAAAGCTAATTTTATGAGAAATATCTGGGCGAAAGATTCACCTCAATCGGAATTACGGATCTCCGGATATAAAAGAAACGGTGAAGGGGTAGAATTTGAGAATGCAGAAACAGAGAGATAGATCCAATCTCGGAGGGGCTCTCGCCCCTCCCAAGCCATGGGAGCCAAGGACTAGAGGGGAAACCCTTCTCCTATCTGTGGAGAAGGTCAAGGAAGAATAAGAAGAAGGGGGCTCTCTCCCCCTTGCTTCCGATGGCGCCGGAACACCGTCGGGGGCCATCATCATCAGCGCGATCTTCACCAACACCTCCGCCATCTTCACCAACATCTCCATCAACTTCCCGCATCTATATTCAGCGGTCCACTCTCCCGCAACCCATTGTACCCTCTACTTGAACATGGTGCTTTATGCTTCATATTATTATCCAATGATGTGTTGCCATCCTATGATGTCTGAGTAGATTTTTGTTGTCCTATTTGTGGTTGATGAATTTCTATGGTTGATTTAATTTGCTTATGGTTATGTTGATATCCTGTTGTGCCCTCTGTGTCGCGGAAACGTGAGGGATTCCCACTGTAGGGTGTTGTAATACGTTCATTATTCTTTTATGGTGGGTTGCTTGAGTGACAGAAGCATAAACCCGAGTAAGGGGATTGTTGCATACGGGATAAAGGGGACTTGATGCTTTAATTCTATGGTTGAGTTTTACCTTAATGAATCTTTAGTAGTTGCGGACGCTTGCTAGAGTTCCAATCATAATCGCATATGATCCAAGAAGGGAAAATATGTTAGCTTATGCCTGTCCCACATAAAACTTGCTATCGGTCCAGTAACGTAGTCAGTTGCCTAGGGACAATTCCACAATTCCTACCACCACTTTTCCACACTCTCTATAGTTACTTTATTGCTTCTTTATCTAAACAGCCCCTAGTTTATATTTATGTGTTCTTTATTATCTTGCAAACCTATCCAGCAACACCTACAAAGTACTTCTAGTTTCATACTTGTTCTAGGTAAAGCGAACGTCAAGCGTGCGTTGAGTCGTATCAGTGGCCGATAGGACTTGAGAGAGTATTTGTTCTACCTTTAGCTCCTCGTTGGGGTCGACACTCTTACTTATCTAAAGAGGCTACAACTATCATGTATACTGGCGGGTTATCCAGACCTTTTTCTGGCGCCGTTGCCGGGGAGTCATAGTGTGGGGTGAATATTCTCGTGTTTGCTTGTTTGCTTTATCACTAAGTAATTTTTATTTGCTGGTCTTAGTTGTTCTCTATCTTTAGTTATGGCTATGGAACACAAAATACCAAAAAAATTAGGTGTAGATGCTACTCATGGAGATGGGGAACCTCCTAAAACCCTCGATGCTCATTATGTGAAAGAAATTTTGTACTACTTTAATAATCCTAAGAAAATCCCATTCCATTATGTTATGGGAGACACGTTGGATCAACGTGAATACTTTAGGGATTGTCGCTTGACACAAAAGGGAAATTATTATGGGATTAAATTTCTATATTGCATTGGTATGCTCGTCAACTATGCGTGATACATGATTATACTTGTTGCTCTAGGATGAAGGCTCCACACCTTCCCTTTTCATGCAAATTCAATGATAATGAAACCTTAGCTTCTTATGCTAATGGTAGATATGATTACTATGATGTGGAACAAGTAGAAGAATTTGTTGCCTTTATGGGTGCTTTTGAGATTGAATCTATGTTTAAAGCGTTTGACGATTTTGATGATTCAATTTATAGGCCTAAAAATCTTGCTATACTTAGATATTGCTATGAAAATTATGAATACAATTACTATATTAATGCATTTATTGAGAAAGTCTCCGCAGTCCAAGAAGAGACTAATATTTTGCAGGAAGCTATCGAAGAAGAAATTGATGAAACTAGGAGCTCATTGGATGAAAACGATGATGAGGAGAGCGAAGAACAGAAGGAGGAAGAGCGAATTGATTACCCGTGCCCACCTTCTAATGAGAGTAACTCTTCAACTCATACATTGTTTAATTCCCCTTCGTGCTTACCGAAGGATGATTGCTATGATGATGCTATGACCCCGTTGATTCTCTTGAAATATCCCTTTTTGATGATGCTTGCTATGCTTGTGGCCAAGATGCCAATATGAATTATGCTTGTGGAGATGAACTTGCTATAGTTCCTTATGTTAAACATGAAATTGTTGCTATTGCACCCATGCATGATAGTCCTATTATCTTTTTGAATTCTCCCGACTAAACTATAGCGGAGAAGTTTGCGCTTACTAAGGATTATATTGATGGGTTGCCTTTTACCATTGCACATGATGATTTTGATAGATATAATATGCATGTGCTTGCTTCTCCTACATGCAATTATTATGAGAGAGGAACTACATCTCTGCCTCTCTAATTTTCCAACATGATAAAATTGCAAGAAACTGCTTATGCTATGCATTGGCCTTTACTTGGTGTGCATGAATTGTTGTTTTATGACATGCCGATGCATAGGAAGAGTTTTAGACTTCGTTGTTGCATGATATATGTTACTTTGTGCTCACTACTAAATTACAAATCATTGTTAATTAAAATTGGCTTTGATATACCTTGGGATCCGGGTGGATTCATTACTTGAGCACTAAATGCCTAGCTTAATGGCTTTAAAGAAAGCGCTGCCAGGGAGACAACCCGGAAGTTTTAGAGATTCATTTATTTCTGTCGAGTGCTTTTATATAGTTTAAAAACAAAAAATAAAGAGGGGAACCTAAAACTTTTCAAAAAGGAAAGTGAAAGTGAGAAAGACAATCATTGTTTAAGTGGGAGCTAGCCTTGAACTTTGTTCATGCTCACGGAAACTTTGTGAATCTTGTTTATAGAAACTTTTCAACAAAAATAATTATCCCCTTGTATAGTTCCATTGTATTATAAAAATAATGTGCTAAGGTTTGCCGTTAGGATGTTTACAATGCTTGTTGGTTTGTACGGTGCAGGACAGAAACTTTGGCTGGAGTGCGCGATTTTACATTTTTAACTGGAACGTCAATTGGTTCTGATTCCTTTTGCACTGTATTTGTATACAAGTTGTTTATTTTTCCTAATTGTGGTAGAAGTTTTGGGGTACCATAAGTATGGTGGATGTTCATATTGCTACAGACTGTTCTGTTTTTGACAGATTCTGTTTTTGATGCATAGTTTGCTTGTTTTGATGAATCTATCAATTTATATTAGTGGATTAAGCCATGGAAAAGTATTACAGTCGACACAATGCAAAAACAAATATGAATTGGTTTGCAACAATACTTAGAGTGGTGATTTGCTTTATTATACTAACGGATCTTACCGAGTTTTCTGTTGAAGTTTTGTGTCGATGAAGTGTCTAAACGAGGAGGTCTCGATATGAGGAAAAGGAAGAGAGGAAAGAGCTCAAGCTTGGGGATGCCCAAGGCACCCCAAGTAAATATTCAAGGAGACTCAAGCGTCTAAGGTTGGGGATGCCCCGGAAGGCATCCCCTCTTTCTTCAACAAGTATCGGTATGTTTTCGTATTCGTTTCGTTCGTGCATTATGTGCAAGTCTTGGAGCGTCTTTTGTATTTAGTTTTCACTTTTCTTTTATGAACCATGCTGGTATGAGATAGTCCTTGGTTGATTTATAGAATGCTCATTGCACTTCACTTAAATCTTTTCAGTGTGTCTTTATAGAATGCTACATGTGCTTCACTTATATCATTTGAAGTTTCGATTGCCTATTTCTCTTCATATAGACAACCGCCATTTGTAGAATGCTCTTTTTCTTCACTTATATTTGTTAGAGCATGGGCATATCTTTTGTAGAAAGAATTAAACTCTCTTGCTTCACTTATATCTATTTAGAGAGATGAGAGGAATTGGTCATTCACATGGTTAGTCATAAAATCCTACATAAACTTGTAGATCGCTGAATATGATAGGTTTGATTCCTTGCAATAGTTTTGCAATATAAAGGTGGTGATATTAGAGTCATGCTAGTGGGTGGTTGTGGATTAGTAGAAATACTTGTGTTGAGGTTTGTGATTCCCGTAGCATGCACGTATGGTGAACCGCTTTGTGATGAAGTTGGAGCATGATTTTATTTATTGATTGTCTTCCTTATGAGTGGCGGTCGGGGACGAGCGATGGTCTTTTCCTACCAATCTATCCCCCTAGGAGCATGCGCGTAGTACTTTGTTTTCAATGGCTTATAGATTTTTGCAATAAGTATATGAGTTCTTTATGACTAATGTTGAGTCCATGGATTATACGCACTCTCACCCCTCCATCATTGCTAGCCTCTTCGGTACCGTGCATTGCCCATTCTCACCTCGAGAGTTGGTGCAAACTTTGCCGGTGCATCCAAACCCCGTGATACGATACGCTCTATCACACATAAGCCTCCTTATATCTTCCTCAAGACAACAACCATACCTACCTATCATGGCATTTCCATAGCCATTCCGAGATATATTGCCATGCAACTTTCATCATCATCATCATATACATGATTTGAGCATTCATTGTCTTATTGCTTTGCATGATCATAAGATAGCTAGCATGATGTTTTCATGGCGTGTCCGTTTTTTTTGATGTCATTGCGACGCTAGATCATTGCACATCCCGGTAAACCGCCGGAGGCATTCATATAGAGTCATATCTTTGTTCTAGATATCGAGTTGTAATATTGAGTTGTAAGTAAATAAAAGTGTGATGATCATCATTATTAGAGCATTGCCCCTGTGAGGAAAGGATGATGGAGACTATGATTCCCCCACAAGTCGGGATGAGACTCCGGACTTTGTCAAAAATAAAAGAGGCCAAAGAAGCCCAAATAAAAAAAGAGGCCAAAGAAGCCCACCAAAAAAAGGGGAAAATTTAAAAAAGGAAAAGAGAAAATAAAAAAATGAGAGAAAAAGAGAGAAGGGGTAATGCTACTATCCTTTTACCACACTTGTGCTTCAAAGTAGCACCATGTTCTTCATAGAGAGAGTCTCCTATGCTTTCACTTCCATATACTAGTGGGAATTTTCATTAAAGAAATTTGGCTTGTATATTCCGATGATGGGCTTCCTCAAATGCCCGAGGTCTTCATGAGCAAGCAAGTTGGATGCACACCCACTTAGTTTTCAGTTTTAGCTTTCATACACTTATAGCTCTAGTGCATCCGTTGCATGGCAATCCCTACTCACTCACATTGATATCTATTGATGGGCATCTCCATAGCCTGTTGATACGCCTAGTTGATGTGAGACTATCTTCTCCTTTTTGTCTTCTCCACAACCACCATTCTATTCCACCCATAGTGCTATATCCATGGCTCACGCTCATATATTGCGTGAAAGTTGAAAGAGTTTGAGATTATTAAAGTATGAAGCAATTGCTTGGCTTATCATCGGGGTTGTGCATGATTAAATACTTTGTGTGATGAAGATAAAGTAACAGCCAGACTATATGATTTTGTAGGGATAACTTTCTTTGGCCATGTTGTTTTGAAAAGACATGATTGCTTTATTGGTATGCTCGAAGTATTATTGTTTTCATGTCAAATGATAGACTATTGCTTTGAATCACTCGTATCTTAATATTCATGCCATGATTAGACACATGATCAAGATAATGCTAGGTAGCAATCCGCATCAAAAATTATCTTTTTTATCATTTACCTACTCGAGGACGAGCAAGAATTAAGCTTGGGGATGCTGATACGTCTCCGTCGTATCTATAATTTTTGATTGTTCCATGCCAATATTCTTCAACTTTCATATACTTTTGGCAACTTTTTATACTATTTTTTGGGACTAACATATTGATCCAGTGCCCAGTGCCAGTTCCTATCTGTTGCATGTTTTATGTTTCATAGAAAACCCATATCAAATAGAGTCCAAACGGGATAAAAACGAATGGATAATTATTTTGGAGTATTTGTGATTTTTGGGAAGTAAAATCAATGCGAGACGGTGCCCGAAGGGCCAGCAGATAGGGGGGTGCGCCCCAAGGAGGCAGGCGCGCCCTGGACTTTCCTGTCCCCCCCGTAAGGCGGTTGATGCTTTTCTTTTGCCGCAAGAAAGTTAATTTTATGAGAAAGATCTGGCGAAAGATTCACCCCAATCGGAGTTACGGATCTCCGTATATAAAAGAAACGGTGAAGGGGTAGAATCTAAGAACGCAGAAACGGAGAGGTAGATCCAATCTCGGAGGGGCTCTTGCCCCTCCCAAGCCATGGGAGCCAAGGACCAGTGGGGAAACCCTTCTCCCATCTAGGGTGAAGCTCAAGGAAGAAGAAGAAGAAGAAGGGGGGCTCTCTCCCCCTTGCTTCCGGTGGCGCCAGAATGCCACCGGGGGCCATCATCATCACCGCGATCTTCACCAACACCTCCGCCATCTTCACCAACATCTCCATCACCTTCCCCCATCTATATTCAGCAGTCCACTCTCCCGCAACCCGCTGTACCCTCTACTTGAACATGGTGCTTTATGCTTCATATTATTATCCAATGATGTGTTGCCATCCTATGATGTCTGAGTAGATTTTCGTTGTCCTATTGGTGGTTGATGAATTCTATGATTGATTTAATTTGCTTGTGGTTATGTTGTTGTCCTATTGTGCCCTCCGTGTCGCGCAAGCGTGAGGAATTCTCGTTGCAGGGTGTTGCAATACGTTCATGATTCTTTTATGGTGGTTTGCTTGAGTGACAGAAGCATAAACCCGAGTAAGGGGATTGTTGCGTACGGGATAAAGGGGACTTGATGCTTTCATGCTATGGTTGAGTTTTACCTTAATGAATCTTTAGTAGTTGTGGATGCTTGCTAGAGTTCCAATCATAAGTGCATATGATCCAAGAGGAGAAACTATGTTAGCTTATGCCTCTCCCACATAAAACTTGCTATCAGTCTAGTAACGTAGTTAGTTGCCTAGGGACAATTCAACAATTCCTACCACCACTTTTCCACACTCGCTATAGTTACTTTATTGCTTCTTTATCTACACAGCCCCTAGTTTATATTTACGTGTTCTTTATTATCTTACAAACCTATCCAGCAACATCTACAAAGTACTTCTCGTTTCATACTTGTTCTAGGTAAAGCGAATGTCAAGCGTGCGTAGAGTCGTATCAGTGGCCGATAGGACTTGAGAAAGTATTTGTTCTACCTTTAACTCCTCGTTGGGTTCGACACACTTACTTATCGAAAGAGGCTACAACTATCCCGTATACTTGCGGGTTATCAATATTTCCCCGTCATTGATAAAGACGATGAACCGTTATGTACGACTTCGTTGGTTTCAACATAGCCCTACTCGTAGCGATCCACTGCTTCCATCCTGATTGTGCTGCATGCGTGAAATTTTTGTATGCAAGTTCAGTGTGCTATGATGTTCTATATGATTGTGTCAACTATATAAGTTTTTACTGAGCATCAGCAATGCATATGGCTGAAAGATGTATTTACGAGCATCGACCGATGGGTCTCTCTCTCTCTCTCTCTCAAACACACACACGCACACACACACGCACACATGCATACACACACGTGCACATGCACAAGTGGGACCCGTTGAATTATTTTTTTGCTCGTGACATCTTTTAATTAGGTTCCACTGTGATCTAACTTTTTTCTGAAGTTATTAATTGAGATCAGTGACTTCAAAAAGTTGTACAGAAGCCTTGTTTGGGCCTTTCCGGCGTCGCTGAATGTGGGTTGAGTAGCCATGTTAGGTTGTACTGTACTACACAGGCCTTTTTTTCAAAATCAGCAATGCAACTGGGCCGACAGTTGTACACAATATCCGGGTCAACTTGTTATTGTCCGCCCCGCTGGGCTGCAAACTTTCCTAGGAGGTATGCATTAGGCTTAACAAGAATATGGACTTTAAGAAATGATAAATGGGATGTAATTATAATAACTGGGCAGTAACTATGCACCAAAAGCGTAATTAGTTTAAAAAATGTATTATATTTGGAATTTGAAAATTTTAATTTCATTACTCGTTGCGCGCGCAATATTTCGTTGGATTTTAACGTAATAAAACTTTATTTTGAAATTATATTTAACCTGACTAGAAATATCGGATAAAAATATTTCGGATCCCATCAAAATGTGGGAATTTTTTTTGAATTCTATTTTGAGCGGTTGTTTGAAATTACTAATGGTTGTCCTAGCTAGAAGTTGGGCTATACTTTTAAAAAACTGTAAATGGGATGTAGTAAATTCCATTGGAATTAAAAAATGGGATGTACATTCTTACAAATCGCAAATGGGCTATATGTTCTCTGCCAAATCCGAGTTGTGGGCCTACTAAGTTGACGCATACCAAGGGCTTTGTCAACTTAGTCAATATAAATGATTCTAGCTGCAGTGATCGTACGATGTCCATCCAACGGCCGTAGTGCTTCTTCAACCTCTGGTCTTCTTGCTCCAACCGCCCAAAGCAGCGCCGGTCGTGCCGCGTGCTTCTGCCTCCCGTGGCCGGCTGTGATGCCGCGGAGGCCTCATCGCCCCGTACTACTCCCACCGCTGGCTAGGCCATCCCTCTACTCACCCACACCCCCCGTTATTCTGCGGCGAAGGCAGCCTCACACCGCAGTCGAACCAGTGAACCCTTGTACTCCTCTCCGCGTGGGCTTCCACTGCTGCGTCTTCCCCGGCTCCGCGGCATCCCCTTCCTAGGCCTCGCCGTCGTCCACCGCCCTGGTGCTCTCGGCGCGGCGTGGTCAACGTGGTCAACGACCGACTTCCATCGGAAGAGTACTGTACGTGGAGAGGCTGACAGCTGGCTCCAGGCGGCCGCAAGGAAGTGCCTCCTTATTGTGCGCAAAATAATTATTCCTACACCTGACATTAGGGACCCACCGCATGGGCCACCTTATTTCGCAAAAAAAATGTTTCCCCCCTGACTACTGGGACCCACCGGATGGGCCACCATATTTCGCAAAAAAAATGTTCCCCTCGCTGTCAGCTCGGACCCACCGTAAGTGCCTCCTTATTACGCACAAAAGAATGAATACTCCCCCTTCTAGCTGGGACCCACCATGGTGGGAGGATGACTTGTGGGCCTACTAAGTTGACTGGGACGGGGGCCTTTGTCAACTTTAATCAATATGAACGATTCTAGCTCCAGTGACCGTACGATGTCCATCCAACAGCCGTAGTGCTTCTTCAACCTCTGGTCTTCTTGCTCGAGCCGCCCAAAGCAGCGCCGGTCGTGCTGCATGCTCTTGCCTCCCGTGGCCGGCTGTGCTGCCGCGGAGGCCTCACCGCCCCTACTATTCCCACCGCTGGCCAGGCCCTGCGGCGACGGCAGCCTCACACCGCAGCCGAACCAGTGAACCCTTGTACTCCTCTCCGCACAGGCTTCCACCGCCGCATCTTCCCAGGCTCCGAGTCAACCCCCTTCCTAGGGCTCATCGTCGTCCACCGCCGTGGTGCTCTTGGCATGGCGTGGTTAACATGGTCAAGGAACGACTTCCATCGGACGTGGACTATACGTGGAGAGGCTGACAGCTGGGTCCACGGCCGCAGCAAGGAAGTGCCTCCTTATTACGTGGAAAATAATGATTCCTCCACCTGACAGCAGGGACCCACCGGACGGGCCACCGTATTTCACGAAAAAAACGTTTCCCCCGTGACTCTTGGGACCCACCAGCTACACCTTCGCACGCAAGGAAGTACGTCCGGGCAAAAAAAAATGATTCACCCCCCTCACTTCTGGGACCCACCAGCTACATCCTCGCACGCAAGGAAGTGTGTCCAGGCAAAAAAAAAACGATTCACCCCCTGACTGTTGGGACCCACCAGCTACATCTTCGCAGGCAAGGAAGTGCCTGACAGTCGGGACCCACCTGGTCGAAGCGTACATAGCGTTGTCATTCTGGTCACGAACGTGTACGTACATACTGGTCGTTGTAGAGGCGCGCACGTGTCGTAGTAGAAGCATGCATGTAGCATGTACACGTACGTACATCGGCCAGGGTGCAAGAAAGAAAATACGGCCACGTACGTACATATGGGCAGGGTCTCGAACGCCTACTCGCGCATACGTACGGCCAGGGCTCGTGTACATGGCTGGGTCGGAATGGAGAAACAACGTCATCGTCGTGCTCATGGGAGCCAACCGGCTGGGTCAGAACGGAATGCGTCGTCGTGTTCATCAGGAGGGCTTGGACAGAACAGGCGATGGAAACAAGGCCTGGCGTACCGCAGAACGGAGGAAACGGCCTTGTGTTCGACCGGCCAAGTTCGAAACGGGATCCTATTCATCGGGAGGGGTGTGGCGTACTGCAAAACGGAGGAAACAGACCTCCTACGGTCAAAACGGGGGTCCTGTTGATCGGGAGGGGTGTGGCGTACCACAAAACAGAGGAAACGGACCTCCTACGGTCGAAACGGGGGTCCTATTGATCAGGAGGGGTGTGGCATACCGCAAAACGAACGAAACGGACTTGT
>NC_057807.1:151030824-151060985 GCF_018294505.1 Triticum aestivum
GACCGGCTTTAGTTAGCAGCAGTAGTGAAGGAATCGCTTGATCGGGTTCAGTTAACAGCCATCGATCGATCGCTCGGGTTCAGTAACGCATAGCCTGCAGTGCAATCCCAAGGGTTTAGTTAGAGCCCAACGCCTCGCTCGGGTTGAGTTAGAGCCAACGCCTCGCACACACGCGCGTACGTGTACGAGAGAAACGCACATCGGTCGGCCCCGGACCGCCCACCGTAACCGGGAACTCCCTGAAATTTTCCTCGCCCTCGCTTCTACCACGGTTTTTCCCGTCATGGACGGCCCAAAGAATGTCATGCAGCTGCGTCTCCGGCCCGCCCAGGATGAAAAGCCCATTTTCTGTCATGATTTTTTGTCATAGAAGTAGGAGCCCACCACATCTATGATGATACCTGGTTTTGTCACAATTATTGTCACAGAAGTTTCATATGTATGACATAAAAAAAATTCGTTCGACCCAAAATGTCACGGATGTGTCTTTTTTTGTAGTGACCATCGCATGTGGGTCTCATCACACCCCCGCCGGCACGCGCACCGCAGCCGGTTGCTCATCGCAGCCCGCTCCTTTGGTGTGGTGCCACGGCTGCAAATCACGCAGAGTCATCCGTCGTGTCTCAACCACGATCCTCAACCTTGGCCGAGTCTTCTACAAATGCCCGAATCATGGGGTAATAATATGTTTAAGCGTTGTTCTGCTGCTTTCAGTTGCAAATTTTTTTAATAGTTTGGTTGATGATCTTCCAATTTGATTCGTGCAGAAAAGGGAAGATTCATGTGATTTGTTTTTCTGAAAAGTTGCTGATGTGGAGGAATGCAACTACGTTGATTATTTGGTTAGCCGAGGAATCCCAGTACCAGTAGGTTAGGGTGTTGGACAAGTAACTAAAGGAACGGCAGAAGAGGAAGATGCAAAGCTGTTGGGGATATAACTATTGGTATGACCCGCCCAGGAGGGGCCGGGTTATACTTACAAGTATTCTTGAAGACCAAAACCCAGGATAGAGATGGCGGTTTAGTTAAGGGCCCAAAGCCCAGAAGGCGACTTAAGGCCCATAGTGATAAACTGCCATGTATGTGTGACTTGTATTGTAAGGCAAGAATAGTTAAGAGACCGAGCCAGACACTGTTTATGAGCCGGTCGAGACTCTGTAAGCCACAGGGCGTCGACCTCTCTATATAAAGGGACGACCCGACGGCCGGTTCAAAGCAAGTAACATCAACTCGAGAGCTAGGTCAAGCAATTCTCTCCCTGGTTAACGAGACATAAATAATCTCACTCAAAACTAGATCGTAGGCTTTTACCTTCACCGTAAGGGGCTAAACCAGTATAAACCTTGTGTCCTTTGTCCCGATTAACCCCTTTAAGCTTCCTAGTTGCGATGGCTCCACGACTAAGTCCATTCACCAGGACATCTACCGTGAGAATTCCACGACAGTTGGCGCCCACCGTGGGGCCAGCGCACGGTGGATTTGATTTCTTGAAGGGTAGCTTCAAAGGGCTCAAGGGATACGCTGTGGGCCGGATGACCAAGAGTCGTCGCGACAAGCTCTACATCGACAACGCGGGCTGGGGCCCCGACGCCGACACAATTGAGTACGGGTACCGGGTCCCCTTCGGCAAAATTCACGTCTTCATCGGCAAGATCGGCGAGCCGGGCCCTGAGCCGGACATCTGCACCGACCTCGTCGAGATGGCTCGGCGTGCGAGACCCGCCCGGGCTCCTCTTGCTGTGAAGCGTGCCTTCGTGGTATGCATCCACGGAGGGCTCTCTGAAGGATCTGCATCTGGCGGTGAGACGGCCATATACTCTGATGGTGAGTCGTCCACAGGTGAGACAGATTCGTTGTATCAACTGCAAGACGGCGGGCTTGGGGGCTGTTCTGATGGCAGCAGTATTCTGGATTTCCTCGAGCCGCCGAGCAGGGTTGGAATGTTCATGGCCTGCACACAACCTATCCAAGACTCCACAACTGCGGCGGCCATAACCTCCGGGTCAGCAGCAGCCGGGGTAGGAGGCCCTGTGCGCTCACCGGCTCAGGTATTGATGGATCTCACAGATAAGATGACCGCTCTGTTAACCGCCATCGTCAACCCGGTGGATCAACCATGACATGATGCAGAAGTGGTGCAGTTAAAGCTGGATATGGTGCAGGCTAAGGAAGACCTAGCGGCAGAAGATGTTAGGATAACTCCAGAGCGGGCGACTTTGGACGCTCAAGCTCAGCGGATTCAGGAGGAGACTTTCCGACTCATGCAGGATCAGAACGCGTCTAATGAGGTCATGAGGAGAAGATACCAGAAGACTCAGTCTTGACTCTTTTCGGTTTATGATCCCTGAAACCTCTTTCACACACCCAGCAGGGCCCAGTAACCTGCCATGGCTCTCCCTGCGTACTGAGATACACCGGGTTGCAACACTCGGGGTCGGCGCGCCGGTTCAGCCGCAGGTGATGGGGCCTCCCCGCACGAATACTGCTCCACCACAGTACGTACCGACACCACCGGGTCACTATTCCAACCCGTTGGAGAACCTGATTGCGGCGGCAGTATGGCTCGCGGCTCTGCCGATCGATGGCGACTCTCCGGCGGTGGTTGAAAGCCGCCGGCTCAGAGAACTTCTTCAGATGGCTTTAGCACAATAGGAGGCGTACTCGTACAGCCGGGACAGGATCCACTCAACCCCTCGTCCAAGCTGAAGCCCGAGTTATAGCAGGCACATGGACTCAGCGGCCGTTTCAAGCAATGTCCAGCGTCGTAACCAGCCAGGCGGGCATGACCCGGCACGCCATGGAGCCTTTAACTTGGGAGATCAAGACAGAATACGTCAAGAGGCTGAGTGGGCGGCTCAGTAGGCGGCTGAGCAAGCTGCTCAGCTGACGGCTTACCAGCCATATCCGGTTTATCAGACGACTTCTATCGAGGCATGTGTGGCCACCAGGACCGGAGGTGTCCCCTGTCTGGTGCCAGTTCTATGTAACGAGCGTTTGCCCAAGGATTTTAAGGGACCTAGGAAGGTGTCGAATTACACGGCCAACTTACAACCCGCGGCATGGATTGAAAGTTACGAGATGGCTATGGAATTACTGGAGGTCAGTGATGCTGCGATGGCCAAGTACTTTACCATGATGTTGGATGGGACCGCCCGCACTTGGTTGAAAAGCCTACCGCCTAATTCAATCAGTTCATGGGCGGAGCTAAAAGCCCGGTTCGTCCAGAATTTCAAGGATACGTGCAAGAAGCCCATGTCAATCGTGGATTTGACGAATTGCAAGCAGGAGGAGGGCGAGTCTACAACCCATTGAGTGCGCCAGGTTAAGGCCGTAATACATTCGTCTGATAAGATGGATGCCGACTCTGCAGTCTTAATGTTGGAGAAAAATTGCCGCTATTTGCCTCTGAAACAAAAGCTGGGGCGGCTCAAGCGCGATTGTAATGATATGGGTATGCTGATGGAGGCTCTGGTCAAGTACGCCGACTCTAATAGTACCAAGGATCCTGAGTCTGATGATGAAAAGACAGGGAAGGGAAGGAAGAACGACAACGGCAAGGGCCCTCAGCATAACTCGGCAAATCAAGGAGGTAATAAATGTAAGGCTGATGGTAGTTTGGAGTTTGTGGCTAACACTAATGCGTAGCGTAACAACGAATGGCGTAAGGGGAGACCACCTCCCCGGTCTGGCAGGTCTGGCCCCACACTTGAGCAGTTACTGAATGAGCCCTGTCCAAGGCACATCACTCAGCAGAAGCCGGCTACTCATCTATGGAAGGACTGTACGATCATGAAGGCTTTCGAAAATTCCAACATGTTCGATTGTAACAATGCGCAGGGCGATGGCTCAGGTGGCGACAGTTTTCATGGCCCGGGCAGCGGTTCAAATCCCAACTTTCAAAATTCTCAAGGCAATCAAGGTGGTTATAATCAGCAATCTTGGCAGGGTGGTCAGCAGCAGCAACAACAGTAGGGTGGATACCAGAGCCATCCAAAGCAGCTGAATAGTGGACAATATCATGTATTTACCACCAGTTTGTGCAAACGAGACCAGAAGCTTCATAAGAGGGCTGTGAACGCTGTTGAGCCGGCAGTTCCTCGTTATTTGAGATGGTCTAAGCAGCCTATTCTATGGAGCAGGGAAGATCACCCTCCCCGGGTTGATAATCTGGGTCACTTAGCTTTGGTGGTGGCCCCTCAGGTTGGTGGGTATAAGTTCACCAAAGTACTCATGGATGGAGGCAACAACATCAACATCCTTTATTATTAGACCTTCCGTTGCATGGGGTTAACTGATAAGGGCCTTAAACAGTCCAACATTGTTTTCCATGGCGTGGTGCCTGGTAAGTCGGCGTATGCGGTTGGTAAGATCGAACTGGAGGTTGCCTTTGGAGATGAATATGACTCCAGGGCCGAGAAATTGACTTTCGAGGTGGTCAAGATCAGAAGCCCGTATCATGCTCTCTTCGGACGGCCGGCTTACGCCAAGTTCATGGCACTGCCGTGTTATGTGTATCTACAGCTCAAAATGTCGGGTTATAAGGATACCATTATAGTACATGGGAGCTGGAAGATAGCCTTGGAATGTGAGGAAGGCGATGCGGCTTATGCTGAGTTGGTCTGTGCAACAGAAGAGTTGAAGTTCTACAAGGACAATGTTGATCCGGCAGGTATGACATCTTTGAAAAAGCCAACCACAGAGCATGAGCCGGTCATGAAGTTTAAGTCGGCCGATGATACTAAGCTTGTTGACTTTGTTCTAGGCGACTCATCCAAGCAATTCAGTATCAGTGCCAATTTGGATCCCAAATAGGAAAGCGCGCTCATCGAGTTCATCCATGAGAACCGGGACATCTTTGCATGGAAACCTTCTGACATGCCAGGTGTACCGAGAGAACTCGCTGAGCACACTCTTAATATTGATCCCAAGTTTAAGCCAGTCAAGTAGTTTCTTCAGCGGTTCAATGAGGAGAGGCGTAAAGCCATTGGTGAGGAGGTAGCCCGGCTCTTAGCAGCTGGGTTCATCATTGAAGTTCTTCATCCAGAGTGGTTGGCTAACCCAATGCTCGTGCTTAAGAAAAACGGCACTTGGCATATGTGTGTGGATTACACGGATCTACGCAAGGCTTGCCCAGCTGATCCATTTGCTCTCCCTCGTATTGATCAAATCATTGATGCTACGTCGGGTTGTGAGCGTTTGATTTTTTTGGATACTTACTCTGGTTATCATCAGATCAAGATGGCAGTTAAGGACCAGGAGAAGACGGTGTTCATTACTCCGTTTGGAGCCTTCTGCTATGTATCTATGCCTTTTGGGCTCAAGAGTGCCGAGGCGACTTACCAGGAGTGTGTGCAGAATTGTCTTACTAATCAAATTGGGTGCAATGTTCATGCTTATGTGGACGACATTGTGGTGAAATCCAGAGAGAAGGAGACGTTGATAGATGATCTGAAGGAAACCTTTGACAATCTTCAGATTTACAAGATGATGCTTAACCCGACAAAGTGTGTTTTTGGCGTGCCTGCAGGCAAGCTTTTGGGTTTTCTGGTTTCTAATAGGGGCATCAAGGCTAACCCGGAGAAGATCAAGGCCATCACCTCTCTGGCTAAAACGGCGTGTATCAATGATGTTCAGCGTTTGGCGGGTCGTATCGCTGCTTTAAGCCAGTTCATAAGCCTGTTAGATGAGAAGGCCATACCACTATATCAGATGATTAAAAAAACAAATAATTTTGTCTGGAGTGACACTGCCAATGCTACCTTTGAAGATTTTAAGAGACAGTTGGCTGAGCCGCCGGTTCTTGCTGCTCCCATTGATAAGGAGCCCTTGTTGTTATATGTGGCTTCTAACATGCATGCCGTCAGCGTGGCCATCATGGTGGAGCACAAGGATGCTGGCAAGGAACATCCGGTTCAGCGGCCGGTTTACTATATCAACGAGGTACTTATTGAGTCCAAGCAACGATATCCGCATTGGCAGAAGCTCGTTTATAGGGTGTTCATGGCAAGCCAGAAGCTTAAGCAATACTTCCTAGGCCACCCCATCACTGTGGTTAGTTCTGCTCCTTTGGGGGATATCATTCAAAACAGAGAGGCCACAGGACGAGTTCCCAAGTGGTCCATTGAACTTGGGCCTCATGGTTTAAAGTATGTGCCACGCACTGCTATCAAATCTCAAGCGCTAGTGGATTTCATCAATGATTGGACAGAGCTGCAGATGCCTGAAGAAAAGCCGGACAACACATATTGGACTATTCATTTTCACGGGTCCAAGCAATTGGAGGGCTCGGGGGCTGGAGTTGTTTTAGCTTCCCATCAAGGTGACAAATTTTTTTATGTGCTACGGTTGATGTTTCCCTGTACTAACAATACAGCTGAGTACGAAGCCTTAGTCCATGGTCTTCGCATGGCTAAGGAGATGAGCTTAAGCCGGGTAAGGTGTTTTGGCGACTCAGATTTGGTGGCTCAATAGGTATAAGGCAAGTAGGATTCCAAGGATCCTCTCATGGCGGCTTATCGCCGTGAAGTTTACGCCATTGCTGGACACTTCAAGGGTTACCAAGTGGAGCACATTGACCGTAGAAAGAACAAGGTGGCTGATGCCTTAAGCCGGCTGGGCTCTCAACGAAAGCCGTTACTGCCAAATACTTTCTTGGATATTCTGCATAACCCTTCTGTCAAGTTACCTACAGAGGAAGACTTGGCCGTTCCTGACCCGGAAGCACAATTGGTGGTGGCACTTCATGTCATCCCAGATTGGACAGTGCCATATTTGGCTTACATGACCCGGGGTGAGTTGCCTGAGGATGAAACCTTGGCCAGGCAGATAGCCCGGCGGTCTAAATCAATGACTATTATCAATGGCGAGTTCCATCATCGCAGTGTTACAGGGGCGTTTCAGCGTTGCGTCTCCCCTGAAGAAGGCCAAGAAATTCTACGTGAGATTCATGAATGGGATTGTGGTCATCACGCCGGGTCAAAATCCCTTATGGCCAAGGCTTTCCATCATGGATTTTATTGGCTGGCGGCTCATGGTGATGCAGAGGACCTGGTCAGTAAATGTGACGATTGTGAGAAGTTCTCAAGACGGGCTCATGTGCCAGCTCAAGAGTTAAGGATGATTCCAATTACTTAGCCGTTTGCAGTCTGGGGGATTGATATGGTTGGGCCTTTCAAAAGGTCCAAGGATAAAAAGACCCACCTTTTGGTGGCAGTTGATAAATTCACAAAGTGGGTCGAGGCAGAGCTAGTCAGTAAGTGTGATGCGGCTATGGCGGTTTAGTTCATGAAAAAGGTGATATTTCGCTTCAGCTTTCTACACAGCATTGTAACTGACAATGGCACTAAATTGTCTAAAGGCGCCATGGAAGAATTTTGTCAACGTGAGCATATTCGGCTTGATGTTTCATCAGTGGCTCACCCCCAATCCAATGGTCAAGGCGAGAGAGCCAATCAGGAGATCTTGAAAGGTATCAAGCCTCGGCTTTTGGTCCCCTTGCAGCGGACGCCGGGTTGTTGGGTTGTGGAGTTACCCTCGGTGTTATGGAGCATCAACACTACTCCCAACAGATCTATGTGTTATACTCCTTTCTTCATGGCCTACGGAGCTGAGGCGGTTCTTCCTAGTGACATCCGTCATGACTCGCCCCGCGTGGCGGCTTATGTTAAGGCAGACAATGAACAGGCGCGTCAGGATGCTCTTGACCTGTTTGATGAAAAGCGGGATTTGGCAGCATCTTGTTATGCGATTTACCAACAGGACTTGCGCCTCTATCACAGCCGCCGGGTTAGGTCCAGAGCCTTTCAGGAAGGTGATTTGGTGCTCCGGCTCAATCAGGATCAAACTGATGCACACAAGTTATCCCCACCTTGGGAAGGGCCCTTTGTGGTCAGCAAAAACTTGAACAACGGGTTATACTACCTTATCGATGTTCGAGAGCACAAAGACTCATGTAAGTCGGAGGAGGAGACCCGCCGGCCTTGGAATATTGCTCATCTTCGGCCTTACTACACTTGAGCCATCGACTCTCATGATGTACATATTTTGACAATGTATATTTTATGATAAATAATAAAGCAGGACCTCTTTCCTTTTTCCTTCCTCAAAGGTAAATGTGTCATTGTTATTATCATTGTCATCTCACATGATCACTTGGGGGCTGATCATATTCGATCCAGTTCCACCCTCTTGATCCGGCTTACGATCGTATTCGAATCTAGCCGTTAAAACTTATGATCACTAGGGGGCTTCCTATTCAAACATAGGTCGTATTCAAAACCAAAGAGAACATAGCTGTCGCTACCCTTTTGATTGACACACTGCCGAGCTCACTAGGGGGCTTCTTGATCGTATTCAAATCATATCTCAACCCCTTTTGGGAACTGACTTTCATCTTATTCGAATCAGAGTCGTTAAAAAACTCTCAAGGTCATTAGGGGGCTTCCTGTTCAAACATAGGTCGTATTCGAACCAAAGAGAACATGGCTGTCAGTAGCCTCTTGATCGAGGCAACGCCAAAGCCACTGGGGGCTACATGATCGTATTCAAACACTAGCTTAACCCCTCTAGAACGGTTTACTGATCGTATTCGAATCAGCAGCCTTGAATTTTTTTATATTCTATTTTGTTTAAGTTTTCTTTGGAAGCACCCTTTATTTGACTTGAGACTTTTTCTGAGGTTTACAAGTACAAGTGTGGTTAATTTTAACCCGGCTTAATATTGGCTGATACGTCACCAATATATGAGCATCATTATACTGACCTGGTCATATGATTGGGTTATCACCCTTACTGACCTGGTCATATGAGCCGGCTGTGCAAATTCAAAGGGTCGCAGGTGTAAGATTATAGTTGTGTTTTAAACATCATATGTTACAACAAGCTTATCTGTGACTCTTTTTATAAAATTATTTTCATCCGCCTGACGGTAAGCCGCCAATGGATCTTGTGGTCTGTTTTCATGTGCAGGACGGTTAAAAGGTTTGGTCAAGCATATGGAAAGCAGATGAAGAGTAAACACGGGTGAATATAACATGGCAGCTTAATGACATCAAGCATCAAAACATGCACGATGGCACGGCCGAAACAAAGTTATTTCTATTCTATTACATGACTCCCTGAGTCCAAATGATTCACATTGTTTTTCAGCACATCACAGGTGTAAACCGCCACGGCAGGTTAGCCTTCATGATTGGCCTCAAGCGTCCGGTTAGCCCTCTCCGCGTCTTCCCCCTATTCCCTTTCCTGGAAGGTTGACGATGACCAGTCAATGTTGTTCAAAGCTTCAAATCCAGCTTCATCATCAACTAGGCCAGCCGGGTCAACTTCAGGGGCGAAGGTGTGCTTACGGAGTGGGGGGATCAGACTGGTCACTTCATAGTGAGGCGTTGGAATTCTCCGGTTCTCTGCGTCATGACCTGCCTGGTACTTGGTAAGGTCCACTTCATTCGCTATCTGGGTAGACACAGGGCATATCTCCTTTACACAAGTGGTAAAGTCTGCTTCTTCAAAAGGAGTGCCATCTTCCTTCAAGCTTGGATAGCCAGTGGCAATGTCGGCCGGGTCTAACTCTGGTAGCCAAGCCCTGGCCCAGCTTAAAGCATTTACCGCTCTGGCTCTTACAGCTCACCGCCTCAGTTCATTGAACCATTGGGGTAGCATGGAAAGCTTCTTCAAGACCTCTACCAGGAGGGTAGGCACTTCATTTGACAAGGCCACCGTGGCTAATGCACGTTGAGACTCGGTATACAATTGCTGCACCAAGGTGTAAACTGCCTTGAGCTTGATCAACATATCTTGGTTCAAATTAGAGCTTATGGGGCCTGCATAAACATGATCAGGTGAGTCAATTCCAATTATATGAGCAACTGAAAGGTTCAAATGTTTAAATGCTTGCAGGGCGACTTACCAAAGATTGCCGAGACTATCTGAGAGACATGGCGCTTTAAGCTGGTTAATTCACCGGTTGCTTCTTCCAGAGCCGCCTCTGCCTTCTCAGCTCGGTTAATCAAAGTTGTTCTTTCATCAGCCCAGGACTTCTCTTCAGTTTCAAATTCTTTCTTTAGTTTTTCTTGTTTAGAAATACTGAATTTGAACTTGGTATCGGCCTTTTGGGTCTTCGTCTCTTGGGCCTCAAGGTGGCTCTACAGATCAGTCACCTCTGATTCAAGTTGACTCGTGGCGGCCTATACAAATACATGGTCGAAATCAAGCCAATTTTTATGAAATATTAAAGTCCCAAGCCTTTTGTCAGCAACAACGCTTGGCACTTGGGGGCTAATGTTTGCCGAAGAATTCTACTTTCAGCGGTGGTTTATAACACCACGGTTCATAACAGTAAGTCCCAAGCATTTTTGCAAACAATAATACTTCGCACTTGGGGGCTAATGTATATTGCTCTTCAAAGTCCTGTAAGTATTTTTTATATAATCATTTTAAGGACCGGTTCAACCATGCTGGTTAAGCTGCCCCTTGGGGACTATAGAGTAAGCCGGACTTCTTACATGTTTTATCCATCCATGCTACCAATATCACTAAATTTGTTTCTAAGTCTACCACATATTCATCATAAGCAATAGACTTGGGGGCTGGCATAGTAAAGATAAATGAATACAGAGAAAGGGTTGTACCTCAAATTTTTGGTGCATCTGTTTCACCATGTCAATCTCAAGATTCCGGCTGCTCTGCACTTGCCTCATGTAGCCAGAAAAGATGTCTCCAATACTCATGTGACCATAGTTCGCAATGTCAAGCTTGACCCGATGGTGTTCCAGAAGTTCCTCCTTGGCGGGGCACTTGGCTTGCACAGTTGGCCTTCGCGGCTCAACAAAACCGGTTCTGGTGATTTCAGCGTTAGTGTTTTGTGGGTCATCTGTCCTGACCGGGCTATGGGCTTCTGGATTTTATGAGTCATCTGCGGCTCGTTCAACAGACGGGTCAGGAGCGGGAGTTGGTATATCTTGAACTGGTTCAAATGGCGGCTCATGAGTTGATGAGTCCGGTACGGCTGTTTCAAGAACCTGCTCGGTCACGACCGTGTCTTCAACCGGCTTGCTCTTTCTAACCCATTTGCTGGGCTTGGCTTGTCCACTGCGTCAATACAAAGGTTGGTAGAAATGCAAGGGATTAAAGTAAATACAAGATAAGGAGATTATTATTACCCTGGTGCAGTCTTGAAAGCCGGTAGATTGGACTGCATTGAGTCGCCAGAGGAAGGGGAAGTTTCCTGGTAATCCGAGTCAGAAGAGTTGAGTGGTTGACGAGTGAGGCCCGCCAAGGGATAAAAGATATTTAAAACAGAAGTGACCTCTTTCCGGTGCTTCTTTGGGGTGTTTGGTAAGCCGGAGGAGAGCTCTGCATCCTTGCTGGTCCGGGTCTGCCTCCAGCTCTCATGAATCTGCCGCTTCAAAAGAAATTGAGGATCGTGATGAGCTAAAGGATGGGAAAACCTTACTTTCCGGGTCACTCTACGGATTTTCCGTCTTAGAAAAGGCTCGGAGTCGGAGGAAAGGGTAGTTACCTCATCAGCCTTGTTACGGCTTGCTCCTGTGTCCTCCTGCTGATAATGAGTGTCAATAAGATGGTTAAAAAATGAGCCAAGGGAGTCAAGGGCTACCTCTGACTTAGAAGAGTCTGCTAGCCGAAGCAGGTCAGAGGCGGTGGCCTTTTTGCCCTTCTTCTTGTCAGCCTCTTTCCTAGCGGCTTACTTCTCCTTCCTGGCTTTCTTGGCAGCCTCATGGTCATATTTGACCTTCCAGAATTTATCACCCGCCTGTAAGAGTTAACATAGGTAAATATGGGTGAAAACATGGAAAAAATTAAAGTAATTTATTCATATGGGCGGTTTACCTTTGGAGGCGGGTTAGCTTTACAGAAGGGGGCTAAGCCCACCTTACCACAATCCGTCGGGATCTTGTTCAAAAGGGACTTTGTCATATCATCAATGACATCTTCAAGCAGGTCATCAGGGCTATGACGCAGAGGGTCATCCTTTGTGCCTGTGTAATCGCACATCAAGCCGGGTTAGCTTTACAGAAGGGGGCTAAGCCCACCTTACCACAATCCGCCGGGATCTCGTTCAAAAGGGACTTTGTCATGTCATCAATGACATCTTCAAGCAGGTCATCAGGGCTATGACGCAGAGGGTCATCCTTTGTGCCTGTATAATCGCACATCAAGCCGGGGAGGTGGGTCAACAGAATGACCCGCCAGGCGAGCCAAACCCGGACCAGGTTGATGCCTATTAACCCATTCCCCAGAAGACCCTTGATCTTGGCCAAGGAGGGGGCGAGTGATTTGCATTCGGCGGCAGTAATCTTGTTAGGCAGATGATGATTGGGCCCTAGACGAAGAGCACGAAAGCCGGGCAGAGGGTTTTCACCCGCCGGAGAGGTGTCTTGGCAATAAAACCATGTCTAATTCCAGTCTTTTGGGTGGCTCGGCGGGTTGGCGTAGGGAAAGATCACATCTCTACGACGCTGGATTGAGACACCACCAAGCTCTAAGCTCTGACCGCTGGCGTACTCATGCTGGCGGTTCAAATAAAATAGCTCTCTAAAGAGCAGTAGGTTAGGATCTTCTCCGAGGTATACTTCACTAAACACTTGGAAGTTGCAGATATTAGACACATAATTCGGTCCGATATCTTGTGGGTGAAGATCAAGGAAATGCAACACATCTCTGAAGAAGTTTGAGCCAGGTGGAGTGAAGCCCCGGTTCATGTGATCCGTGAAAAACAACTTCTCCTTCTTTGGGCAGAGGGAATTCCTCCTCCGGGTTAGGAGCCCGATAAGTCATGACTTCTTCCTTCGTCAGATAGCCGGTCTTCACAAAATCATCCAGAGTACTGTCTGTGACAATGGATTTAACCCAGTTGCAGGAAGTAGGTGCCTTTGGTGCCATTATGATTGAAAGCCTAAAGACAGAGTAAAAGTACCGGATCAAATTTAAGCCGGGCCGGAAAAATATTACAGTGCATATTCAAGATGGCGGCTTATGAAGGGGCCTAATGGTATAAGGATAATCATGTCAAGGTTATTTAAGCCGCCATAGGTTCTATAAGTCGTCAAGACTATTTAAACCGCCGTGGGTGATCAGTGTTATCAATTGAGCATTGTCTCCTTAAAGCTGGCGATCTGAGTCGCCATGGCTAGATGAATCTAACAAGTACAGATTTTCGCCTAAGTGTTGCATAAACAGGCTTCACAAACTATAGGTATTATTTTGGATCAAACAGACGTTCAGAAAAGAAAAGTTTCTAGACCTAAAACATGGTGCAGAGAAGTTCACGTGTTCTACTGAGGATTCTTTACAAGAAAGAAGATCTCCTAGTGCTGAAAGTGGATGCGAAGCAACTACCACACGAGATCTACGCTACTGTTGGATCAAAGAGGCCACGGTAGAAGCTAATGCAAAGAACTGGGATGAACGAGGAATTGTACAGCTGAACACGCTAGCCCAAGCATGGATCTATGGCGCATAAAGGGGAAAACTTACTGCAGGAGATCTGCTGCAGAGGGGCGCTGCCGTTTTCTAGTCAAGTTCAGGATGATGCAGCGGCCAAAAGTCGATGGAGACGAGATGCGCTGCGGCGGCGGCGGAGGAGCTCCAATGACAGATGGGGGCGAGAGGAGGAAGACACGGACGGGAAGAATGAGGAAGACCTAGTCGGGTCTATTTATAAGGAAGGGCCACTGAAAGAGCGCGAAAACGAGGAGGCCGGAAAATGTAAGTTATCCAACTACAAGGAAACCTCGATTTTCAGGATGGTCATCAAGACAAAGATCCGTTGGGATGCATTGAATGAAATGTGCTTTTATGACAGGTGACGCCATGGCGGGTTACCACAAATCCAGAGGATCACGTCATGGCGTGTTACAAATTTTTTTATAAAGTGCGGAATATTTTTTTCTTAAGTGTCGAAGATTGACATGAACTAGTTCAAATCAATCTGGGGCCTAATGTTGGGGATATAACTATTGGTATGACCTGCCTAGGAGGGGCCGGGTTATACTTACAAGTATTCTTCAAGCCCAAAACCCAGCATAGAGATGGCGGTTCAGTTAAGGGACCAAAGCCCGGAAGGCGACTTAAGGCCCGTAGTGATAAACCGCCATGTATGTGTGACTTGTATTGTAAGGCAACAATAGTTAAGAGACCGAGCTAGACACTGTTTATGAGCCGGCCGGGACTTTGTAAGCTGCAGGGTGTCGACCTCTGTATATAAAGGGACGACCCGGCGGCAGTTCAGGGCAAGTAACATCAACTCGAGAGTTAGGTCAAGCGATTCGCTCCCTGGTTAACAAGACATAAGCAATCCCACTCAAAACTAGATCGTAGGCTTTTACCTTCACCGTAAGGGGCCGAACCAGTATAAACCTTGTGTCCTTTCTCCCGATTAACCCCTTTAAGCTTCCTAGTTGCGATGGCTCCACGACTAAGTCCTTTCACTGGGACATCTGCCGTGACAATTCCACGACAAGAGCAGAAGGTTAAAGATGTAGTTCCTCTAATCATGGCCAAGCAACAATTGCTGAACTGCCTTGACAGCAATTTGGAGATGAAAGAGCTTGTGAAGATAATGGGCAAAATGGATGTGCTCTGTGGGATTATTGCCTCTTTATTTGCAGCGTATGTAGCACTCATGATGTATTCAGTGGCCATGACATCAGCACTTTGCTGAAACTAGTAACGAATGAAACCTGTTTAGCAGCCTGGGCGTAGTGTTGTGAACATCTAATGATTTTTATTAATGGAAATCGGAGGGTATCCCCATTTGCTCATAAATAAATAAATACTGGAGGCCCTTTTGCTAATAAATAAATGAATTATCAAAGGCCTTGTCGGGTCAGCTTTCTTCCCATTCGAAGATGTCGAGCAAATAGAAGTCCAACAGCAAACTATGTCATCAAATTCAAGTTTCACAGCCAAATATGAGTAAAACTAAACAACAATTTCATCATGTTTTAGTTGTCATACAATCACAGAAAACAAATGAACATACATAATAAGTGATGTTCTCACAGTAAAATACTAAAAACAACAAGTTCATCAGGTTTCAGTTCTCATAGCGAACACAATTTCACATAGTAGATAAAAAACGTCTTCTGACAGGAAAATACAACAAAAGCAATCTAATCATCATCCGCAGCAGCAACATCTACATCTTCACCATGTGTATCAGTCTCAATCGTAATTGCCCACATGTCATATTCTTCTTCATCCTCAATGTCCTCGAACGTTGGCTTATTAGTGATCAACTCTTGTATGGCTATAGTTCGACAAGCAATCTTTTCGCTAGTGTCATTGACATTATGGTTCTCAAAGATATTAGGAACATCTGTGGAATCTTGTACATCAGGAGCAGTGTAAGCATCATCTTGTTGTGCAACTTCATTAAACGAATTCCTCTGCTCAAACTTTTGCAATACTCTCCATTCGTCTCTACGAGCAAATGTGTCTTCCAGGAAAAATATCTGTGTTGCTTGATTTGCCTAAATAAACGGCTCGTTGGTCTAGTGCACCGCCTTGACATTGATGGATTTGAAAAAAATCATCAGCTCCGGGTTTTGCGATCCTGGAAAACAGGTTATACCAACGACAGCACAACAGAACCACACACGGATGAACCTCGAAATTGGAGATATACTGCAACTGAACAATGTCTGTTATGTTAGCATACATTTAAATTGTCACTTCGCCATACTTATCCGTGCTCATGATGGCACTGTTTTGTGTTCCTACCATCATCGCGTGCAAGGGTGTTGTAGCGCACATCTCCAACAATGCAAGATTCATAATGTCTTACCCGAGTATCAGGACCCATTGCTAGTGCATAAAGGGCATCATCAACTGCCTGCCCATCCTCCCGCATCTTCTTAATCTATGGTTATAAAATAGACAAGTTGATCACCTTATGTACTGAATATATTAAAAACTGATAGTGCAATTCAAAAGCTTACATGGCTCTTGAACCATTTCGCAAATCCACCCACAACCAGTTTGTCAATGTTTGTTGGATTTTGCGACAGTAACTCCTTTTTGTAGATGCTGCACAACATAGTGATCGCATCAAACATCTAAATATATAAGAATGTGCTGCAAGTTTAGTAGATTACGATATATAAGCTGCAGTACTTAGCACTTACTTGATATAAGGTACTATCTCAGGACAGTTATTTTCAACACATATTGAACCATTTTGTCCAAATCTTTAGGTTTCTCGTCTTGTCGACTCTTCCTGTAACTCGAAGAGAACAATCTAAAACATTGAGCCCGGGATTGTCTTCACCCACCTCTTTCTTAGTTGATCAGCTGTTTCAATGTATTTTGAGCAGAATGTCAACGCTTCTATAGCAATGTAGGCCTCTGCAATGGAACCCTCGGGTCTAGCTCTGTTCCTAACATAGCCCTTGAAAGTGCCTAGACGCCTTTAAATAGGGTACATCTAGCCATACTGTACTGGACCTCTAAGTAGTGTCTCATCAGTTTGATGAACAGCCAAATCCACCATCACATCAAAGAAGGCTGGAGGATATTTCTTCTCAAGGTCGCATAGGATAGTTGGTATCTTGTCTCTAAGACGCTCCAAAGCATATATTCAGATATTTCTACTGTAGAGTTCCCTGAAGAATTGTCCCAACTCTGCAACTGCTCTATATAAGTCAGGGCGGCCCAATCCTCTAAGGATAACAGGTAAAACCCTTTGAAGTAGGACGTGGCCGTCATGAGTTTTCAACCCTTGTACCTTGTTTCCATCTGCACTGACTCTCCTTTCAGGGTTGGAAGCAAATCCATGTGGGAATCTCACACGTGACAGGACCTCGCAGAATTCTTTTCTTTTTACCTTGTGCAAGACGTACATAGCTGGTGCCATATCACGTGGTTTACCATCATCTTGCACCTGCAAATCCTGTCTGACACCAAGGTGTGTCAAATAAATCCTAGATTTTAAGGTACCTTTCATCTTGCCTTCAATATTAAGAAGTGTGCCTATAATGCTGTCACATATATTTTTCTCGATGTGCACCACATCAAGATTATGCTGCAGATCAAAATCTTTCCAATACTCCAAGTCCCACAAAGTGGACTTGCGGGTAAACAATAATCTCTCTTCTGCCCTTCCATGCTTCCTTTTCCCGCTACCATTATCAGGATGGTTTCCTGGTGTAATATGCCTGACCTTCGCTAATTCCACTTGCAACTCATCGGCGTGAGCCTCTTTGGCGCATCACGGTTCTCATGCTTTGCATTGAACACATATCTTCGATATTTTGTAGGACGCGGCTTGTCCTTGGCAAGGAAATGGCGGTGTCCAATGTAACAGATCTTGCTAAGTATTGCATATGACAGCGGATTCATGTCACAACGAACATATGCATTGTAACCATGTGTCGTTCGCCCTCACATAGTGCCCAAAGCCGGATAATCATGGATGGACCAAATTATAACAGCACACAGAAAGAAATCAGCTAGTGGGCTGCTATATAGGTCTCGAGTGAGAACACCCCTCCATAGCTGTTGAAGTTCCTCCACAAGAGGCTCGATGAATAAATCAAAATCCTTTCCAGGACTTTTTGGACATGGGATGGGCAAGGACATCATGTAGTTTAATTCTTTGGTGCAGACATTTGGAGGCATGCTGTAAGGGATAACAAGCACTGGCCACATGCTATATGTGGCGCTCTGGTGGCCAAATGGGTTAAATCCATCTGAAGCTAAGCCAAGTCTAATGTTTCTCAGGTCAGGAGAAAACTTTTTGCGTTTCTGATTGAAGCTTTTATAGTCACTACCATGAGATGGATGGCTCCTTACATTATGATCTCTGTACTCCCGGTTCCGAGAATGCCACAGTACATCCTCTCTTGTTTCAGCATCATGAAACAACCTCTGCAATCTTGGTATAATTGGAAAATGTCTCAGAACATTATGAGGAATCCTCTTCACAGCATCGCCATCTTTCCATCTTGATGATTTGCATTTTGGGCATTCACTTAAATTGGTATAATCCTTTCAGAATAGAACATGACTATTCTTACAAACATGGATCATATCATATCCAATTCCAATTGCACAAAGGAAATTCTTCATTTTACTGTAGGTGTGTGGAAGCTCAGACGCATCTGGGAAAGATTTGCCGAAAGCAGCCAACATCGCATCGAATGATTTGTTGGTCATCCTCTCAAATGTCTTCACCAGAAGAAAGGTGACCATAGGTGAGATACTAACAACTTATTTCCTGGGGTGACAGTCACGTTGCATTGTTCCAACATACGGGCCCACCTTTTTTCTTCTGCAGGTGAAAGTTCACGAAATGCACGAGCATTTCGTAGCATTGTTTCAATGTTGGTCAAACTCACTGAAGGAAATATGCCCTAGAGGCAATAATAAAGTTATTATTTATTTCCTCATATCATGATAAATGTTTATCATTCATGCTAGAATTGTATTATCCAGAAACATGATACATGTGTGAATACATAGACAAACATAATGTCACTAGTATGCCTCTACTTGACTAGCTCATTAATCAAAGATGGTTATGTTTCCTAACCATAGACATGTGTTGTCATTTGATTAACGAGATCACATCATTACGTGAATGATGTCATTGACTTGACCCATTCTGTTAGCCTAGCACTTGATCGTTTAGTATGTTGCTATTGCTTTCTTCATGACTTAGACAAAGTTCCTACAACTATGAGATTATGCAACTCCCTTTTACCGGAGGAACACTTTGTGTGCTACCAAACGTCAGAACGTAACTGGGTGATCATAAAGGTGCTCTACAGGTATCTCCAAAGGTGCATGTTGAGTTGGCATAATTCAAGATTAGATTTTGTCACTCCGATTGTCGGAGAGGTATCTCTGGGCCCTCTCGGTAATACACATCACTTAAGCCTTGCAAGCATTGTAACTAATGAGTTAGTTACGAAATGATGTATTACGGAACGAGTAAAGAGACTTTCCGATAATGAGATTGAACTAGGTATTGGATACCGACGATCGAATCTCGGGCAAGTAACATACCGATGACAAAGGGAACAATGTATGTTGTTATGCGGTTTGACGATAAAGATCTTCGTATAATATGTAGGAGCCAATATGAACATCCAGGTTCCACTATTGGTTATTGATCGGAAACAGTTCTAGGTCATGTCTACATAGTTCTCGAACCCATAGGGTCCGCACGCTTAACGTTACGATGACAATTTTGTTATGAGTTTATAAGTTTTGATGTATCGAAGTTTGTTCGGAGTCCCGTATGTGATCACAGACATGACGAGGAGTCTCGAGATGGTCGAGACATAAAGATTGATATATTGGAGGCCTATGTTTGGACATCGTAATAGTTCCGGGTGAAATCGGGATTTTACCGAAACACCGGGGGGTTACCGGAGCCCTCCTGGGGGTTAATGGGCCTTAATGGGCCATGAGGGAGAAGAGGAGGGCCGGCCAGGGCAGGCCGCGCGCCCCCTCCCCCCTAGTCCGAATAGGACAAGGAAGGGGGGGGGGGGTGCCCCCCTTTCCTCTTTCCCTCCCCCCAAGTCCTAATCCAACTAGGAAAGGGGGGGGGGAGTCCTACTCCCAGTGGGAGTAGGACTCCTCCGGCGCGCCTCCCCTAGGGCCGGCCTCACCCCCCTGGCTCCTTTATATACGGGGGTAGGGGGGCACCCTAGGACACACAAGTTGATCTACGGATTGTTCCTTAGTCGTGTGTGGTGCCCCCTCTACCATATTCCACCTCGGTCATATCGTCGCGGAGTTTAGGCGAAGCCCTACGCCGGTAGAACATCATCATCGTCACCACGCCGTCGTGCTAACGGAACTCATCCCCGACGCTTTGCTGGATCGGAGCCTGGGGAATGTCATCGAGCTGAACGTCTGCTGAACACGGAGGTGCCGTACGTTCGGTGCTTGGATCGGTCGGATCGTGAAGACGTACGACTACATCAACCGCGTTGTCATAACGCTTCTGCTTACGGTCTACGAGGGTACGTGGACAACACTCTCCCCTCTCGTTGCTATGTCATCACCATGATCTTGCGTGTGCGTAGGAATTTTTTTGAAATTACTACGTTCCCCAACAGTGGCATCCGAGCCTGGTTTTATGCGTAGATGTCATATGCACGAGTAGAACACAAGTGAGTTGTGGGCGATACAAGTCATACGGCTTACCAGCATGTCATACTTTGGTTTCACCGTTACGAGCACTCGTGCTTAAAGGTGGCTGGCGGGTGTCTATCTCTCTCACTTTAGCTGAATCGAGTGTTGCTACGCCCGGTCCTTGCGAAGGTTAAAACAACACTAACTTGACGAACTATCATTGTGGTTTTGATGCGTAGGTAAGAACGGTTCTTGCTAAGCCCATAGCAGCCACGTAAAACTTGCAACAACAAAGTAGAGGACGTCTAACTTGTTTTGGCAGGGCATGTTGTGATGTGATATGGTCAAGACGTGATGCTATATTTTATTGTATGAGATGATCATGTTTTGTAACCGAAGTTATCGGCAACTGGCAGGAGCCATATGGTTGTCGCTTTATTGTATGAAATGCAAATGCCCTGTAATTGCTTTACTTTATCACTAAGCGGTAGCGATAGTCGTAGAAGCAATAGATGGCGTAAACGACAACGATGCTACGATGGAGATCAAGGTGTCGCGCCGGTGACGATGGTGATCACGATGGTGCTTCGGAGATGGAGATCACAAGCACAAGATGATGATGGCCATATCATATCACTTATATTGATTGCATGTGATGTTTATCCTTTATGCATCTTATCTTGCTTTGATTGACGGTAGCATTTTCAGATGATCTCTCACTAAAAATTATCAAGAAGTGTTCTCCCTGAGTATGCACCGTTGCCAAAGTTCGTCGTGCCCAGACACCACGTCATCATCGGGTGTGATAAGCTCTACGTCCATCTACAACGAGTGCAAGCCAGTTTTGCACACGCAGAATACTCAGGTTAAACTTGACGAGCCTAGCATATGCAGATATGGCCTCGGAACACGGAGACCGAAAGGTCGAGCGTGAATCATATAGTAGATATGATCAACATAGTGATGTTCACCATTGAAAACTACTCCATCTCACGTGATGATCAGTTATGGTTTAGTTGATTTGGATCACGTGATCACTTAGATGACTAGAGAGATGTCTATCTAAGTGGGAGTTCTTAAGTAATATGATTAATTGAACTAAAATTTATCATGAACTTAGTACCTGATAGTATTTTGCTTGTCTATGTTTGTTGTAGATAGATGGCTCGTGTTGTTGTTCCGTTGAATTTTAATGCGTTCCTTGAGAAAGCAGAGTTGAAAGATGATGGTAGCAATTACACGGACTGGGTCCGTAACTTGAGGATTATCCTCATTGCTGCACAGAACAATTACGTCCTGGAAGCACCGCTGGGTGCCAGTCCTGCTGCAGGAGCAACGCTAGCTGTTGTGAACTTCTGGCAGAGCAAAGCTGATGACTAGTCTATAGTTCAGTGTGCCATGCTTTAAGGCCTAGAACCGGGTCTTCAACGACATTTTGAACATCATGGAGCATATGAGATGATCAAGGAGTTGAAGTTAATATTTCAAGCAAATGCCCGGATTGAGAGATATGAAGTCTCCAATAAGTTCTACAGCTGCAAGATGGAGAAGAATAGTTCTGTCAGTGAGCATATACTCAAAATGTCTGGGTATAATAATCACTTGATTCAACTGGGAGCTAATCTTCCGGATGATAGCGTCATTGACAGAATTCTCCAATCACTGCCACCAAGCTACAAGAGCTTCGTGATGAACTATAATATGCAAGGGATGAACAAGACAATTCTCGAGCTCTTCGTAATGCTAAAGGCTGCGGAGGTAGAAATCAAGAAGGAGCATCAAGTGTTGATGGTCAACAAGACCACTAGTTTCAAGAAAAAGGGCAAAGGGAAGAAGAAGGGGAACTTCAAGAAGAACATCAAGCAAGTTGCTGCTCAAGAGAAGAAACCCAAGTATGGACCTAAGCCTGAAACTGAGTGCTTCTACTGCAAGCAAACTGGTCACTGGAAGCGGAACTGCCCCAAGTATTTGACGGATCAGAAGGATGGCAAGGTGAACAAAGGTATATGTGATATACATGTTATTGATGTGTACCTTACTAGAGCTTGCAGTAGCACCTGGGTATTTGATACTGGTTCTGTTGCTAATATTTGCAACTCGAAACAGGGACTACGGAATAAGCGAGCATTGGCCAAGGACGAGGTGACGATGCGCGTGGGAAACGATTCCAAAGTTGATGTGATCGCGGTCGGCACGCTACCTCTACATCTACCTTCGGGATTAGTTTTAGACCTGAATAATTGTTATTTGGTGCCAGCGTTGAGCATGAACATTATATCTGGATCTTGTTTGATGCGAGATGGTTATTCATTTAAATCAGAGAATAATGGTTGTTCTATTTATATGAGTAATATCTTTTATGGTCATGCACCCTTGAAGAATGGTCTATTTTTATTGAATCTCGATAGTAGCGATACACATATTCATAATGTCGAAGCCAAAAGATGCAGAGTTGATAATGATAGTGCAACTTATTTGTGGCACTGCCGTTTAGGTCATATCGGTGTAAAGCGCATGAAGAAACTCCATACTGATGGACTTTTGGAATCACTTGGTACTTGCGAACCGTGCCTCATGGGCAAGATGACTAAAACACCGTTCTCCGGTACTATGGAGCGAGCAACAGATTTGTTGGAAATCATACATACTGACATTTGTGGTCCGATGAATATTGAAGCTCGTGGCGGATATCGTTATTTTCTCACCTTCACAGATGATTTGAGTAGATATGGGTATATCTACTTAATGAAACACAAGTCTGAAACATTTGAAAAGTTCAAAGAATTTCAGAGTGAAGTGGAAAATCATCGTAACAAGAAAATAAAATTTCTACGATCTGATCGTGGAGGAGAATATTTGAGTTACGAGTTTGGTTTACATTTGAAACAATGCGGAATAGTTTTGCAATTCACGCCACCCGGAACACCACAACAAAATGGTGTGTCCGAACGTCGTAATCATACTTTACTAGATATGGTGCGATCTATGATGTCTCTTACTGATTTACCGCTATCGTTCTGGGGTTATGCTTTAGAGACGGCCGCATTCACGTTGAATAGGGCACCATCAAAATCCGTTGAGATGACGCCTTATGAACTGTGGTTTGGCAAGAAACCAAAGTTGTCGTTTCTTAAAGTTTGGGGCTGTGATGCTTATGTGAAGAAACTTCAACCAGATAAGCTCGAACCTAAATCGGAGAAATGTGTCTTCATAGGATACCCAAAAGAGACTATTGGGTACACCTTCTATCACAGACCCGAAGGCAAAACATTCGTTGCTAAGAATGGATCCTTTCTAGAGAAAGAGTTTCTCTCGAAAGAAGTGAGTGGGAGGAAAGTAGAACTTGATGAGGTAATTATACCAGCTCCCTTATTGGAAAGTATTTCATCATAGAAATCGGTTCCTGTGACACCTACACCAATTAGTGAGGAAGTTAATGATATTGATCATGAAACTTCAGATCAAGTTTCTACTGAACCTCGTAGGTCTACCAGAGTAAGATCCTCACCAGAGTTGTACGGTAATCCTATTCTGGAAGTCATGTTACTTGACCATGATGAACCTACGATATATGAAGACGCGATGGCGAGCCCAGATTCCGCAAAATGGCTTGAAGCCATGAAATCTGAGATGGGATCCATGTATGAGAACAAAGTGTGGACTTTGGTTGACTTGCTCGATGGTCGGCAAGCAATAGAGAATAAATGGATCTTCAAGAAGAAGACTGACGCTGACAGTAATGTTACTGTTTACAAAGCTCGACTTGTTGCAAAAGGTTTTCGACAAGTTCAAGGGGTTGACTACGATGAGACCTTCTCACCCGTAGCGATGCTTAAGTCTGTCCGAATCATGTTAGCGATTGCCGCATTTTATGATTATGAAATATGGCAGATGGATGTCAAAACTGCATTCCTGAATGGATTTCTGGAAGAAGAGTTGTATATGATGCAACCGGAAGGTTTTGTCGATCCTAAGGGAGCTAACAAAGTGTGCAAGCTCCAGCGATCAATCTATGGTCTGGTGCAAGCCTCTCGGAGTTGGAATAAACGCTTTGATAGTGTGATCAAAGCATATGGTTTTATACAGACATTTGGAGAAGCCTGTATTTACAAGAAAGTGAGTGGGAGCTCTGTAGCATTTCTGATATTATATGTGGACGACATATTGTTAATTGGAAATGATATAGAATTTCTGGATAGCATAAAAGGATACTTGAATAAAAGTTTTCCAATGAAAGACCTCGGTGAAGCTGCTTACATATTGGGCATCAAGATCTATAGAGATAGATCAAGACGCTTGATTGGACTTTCACAATGCACGTACCTTGATAAAGTGTTGAAAAAGTTCAATATGGATCAGGCAAAGAAAGGGTTCTTGCCTGTATTACAAGGTATAAAATTGAGTCATACTCAATGCCCGACCACTACAGAAGATAGAGAGAAAATGAAAGGAGTTCCCTATGCTTCAGCCATAGGCTCTATCATGTATGCAATGCTGTGTACCAGACCTAATGTGTGCCTTGCTATTAGTTTGGCAGGAAGGTACCAAAGTAATCCAGGAGTGGATCACTGGACAGCGGTCAAGAACATCCTAAAATACCTGAAAAGTACTAAGGATATGTTTCTCATATATGGAGGTGACAAAGAGCTAGTCGTAAATGGTTACGTCGATGCAAGCTTTGACACTGATCCGGACGATTCTAAATCGCAAACCGGATACGTATTTTTATTAAACGGTGGAGCTGTAAGTTGGTGCAGTTCTAAACAAAGCGTCGTAGCGGGATCTACATGTGAAGCGGAGTACATAGCTGCTTCGGAAGCAGCAAATGAAGGAGTCTGGATGAAGGAGTTCATTTCCGATCTAGGTGTTATACCTAGTGCATCAGGACCAATGAAGATCTTCTGTGACAATACTGGTGCAATTGCCTTGGCAAAGGAATCCAGATTTCACAAGAGGACCAAGCACATCAAGAGACGCTTCAATCCATCCGGGACCAAGCCCAAGTGGGAGACATAGAAATTTGCAAGATACATACGGATCTGAATGTTGCAGACCCGTTGACTAAGCCTCTCTCATAAGCAAAACATGATCAGCACCAAGACTCCATGGGTGTTAGAATCATTACTATGTAATCTAGATTATTGACTCTAGTGCAAGTGGGAGACTGAAGGAAATATGCCCTAGAGGCAATAATAAAGTTATTATTTATTTCCACATATCATGATAAATGTTTATCATTCATGCTAGAATTGTATTATCCGGAAACATGATACATGTGTGAATACATAGACAAACATAATGTCACTAGTATGCCTCTACTTGACTAGCTCATTAATCAAAGATGGTTATGTTTCCTAACCATAGACATGTGTTCTCATTTGATTAACGAGATCACATCATTAGGAGAATGATGTGATTAACTTGACCCATTCTGTTAGCCTAGCACTTGATCGTTTGGTATGTTGCTATTGCTTTCTTCATGACTTATACAAAGTTCCTACAACTATGAGATTATGCAACTCCCGTTGACCGGAGGAACACTTTATGTGCTAACAAACGTCACAATGTAACTGGGTGATTATAAAGGTGCTCGATAGGTATCTCCAAAGGTACATGTTGAGTTGGCATAATTCGAGATTAGATTTTGTCACTCCGATTGTTGGAGAGGTATCTCTGGGCCCTCTCGGTAATACACATCACTTAATCCTTGCAAGCATTGTAACTAATGAGTTAGTTACGAAATGACGTATTACGGAACGAGTAAAGAGACTTGCCGGTAATGACATTGAACTAGGTATTGGATACCGACGATCGAATCTCGGGATAGTAACATACCAATGACAAAGGGAACAATGTATGTTGTTATGCGGTTTGACCGATAAAGATCTTCGTATAATATGTAGGAGCCAATATGAACATCTAGGTTCCACTATTGGTTATTGATCGGAAACAGTTCTAGGTCATGTCTACATAGTTCTCGAACCCGTAGGGTCCGCATGCTTAACGTTACGATGACAGTTCTATTATGAGTTTATAAGTTTTGATGTACCGAAGTTTGTTCTGAGTCCCGGATGTGATCACGGACATGACGAGGAGTCTCGAAATGGTCGAGACATAAAGATTGATATATTGGAAGCCTATGTTTGGACATCGGAATAGTTCCGGGTGAAATCGAGATTTTACCGGAACACCGGGGGGTTACCGGAACCCTCCCGAGGGTTAATGGGCCTTAATGGGCCATGAGGGAGAAGAGGAGGGCCGGCCAGGGCAGGCCACGCGCCCCCTCCCCCTAGTCCGAATAGGACAAGGAAGGGGGGGCGGTGCCCCCCTTTCCTCTTTCCCTCCCCCCAAGTCCTAATCCAACTAGGAAAAGGGGGGGAGTACTACTCCCAGTGGGAGTAGGACTCCTCCGGCGCGCCTCCCCCTAGGGCCGGCCGCACCCCCCTCGCTCCTTTATATAAGGGGGCAGGGGGCACCCTAGGACACACAAGTTGATCTACGGATCGTTCCTTAGACGTGTGCGGTGCCCCCTCTACCATATTCCACCTCGGTCATATCATCGAGGAGTTTTGGCGAAGCCCTGTGCTGGTAGAACATCCTCATCGTCACCACGCCGTCGTGCTGATGGAACTCATTCCCGGCGCTTTGCTGGATCGGAGCCCGGGGAACGTCATCGAGCTGAACGTGTGCTGAACACGGAGGTGCCGTACGTTCGGTGCTTGGATCGGTCGGATCGTGAAGACGTACGACTACATCAACCGCGTTGTCATAACGCTTCCGCTTACGGTCTACGAGGGTATGTGGACAACACTCTCCCGTCTCGTTGCTATGTCATCACCATGATCTTGCGTGTGCGTAGGAATTTTTTTGAAATTACTACGTTCCCCAACACTCACTAGCTCTGCCACCACCACCTCCTCCTCCTCTTCCACCTGAGCATCAGGCAGATCAAGATGGTGATCTGCTACTTCCACATAGTTAGTAACATTGACGTTCGCAGCTTCACCATGATAAACCCACCTAGTATATGTGACCGACATCCCATACAAGTGTAGATGATTTTGCATAGTTGACTGGGGTCTTGTAACTGAATTCCTACAACTGCAGCATGGGCAAAGCACATCTTATTTAGGACCACCATACTCAGCTCTGATAAAGTTCATGAAGTTTTCAACCCCCTTGACATATGCAGCAAAGAATCTTCGAATAGAACTTATCCAAGTCATATCCATCTGTTAGACATACAAATTAGTTCTACTACTAGATATTACAGGAAAAACATATATGCTTTTTTATGAAGTCCAGAAAAAATACCTAGGTCGATGTCTAAAGCTATGGCAAGATATTTGGACAAGCAGATCTAAGTAATGAAATATATGTAAAGCTAATTCAGCAAACAGATTTGAGTGCTAAATTATGGCAGGCTGTTTCAGCAGTCAATGAGGCCGAGCACACAGCCATCGAAGGCCATCTTAGTAACAAAGATCGAGTATAAAAGGGTGTACAACTATTTCACCTAACAGATTGGCTACTAGACCATGGCAATCTACGTCACAATAAATATATGGCAACATATTTTAGCAACTAATCGGGCTTGGCATGCCATCTCAGCTAGGCAGATTGAGTGCAGAATAGGGCAAGGAAGCTTCTTAAGCAGAGCATATTGACTGTAAACTACTTCGGCAAACAGTGATATTAACAGCGTCTATCAGCTAACATTCATCGCTACACCAACATGCATGGAGCCTTAGTCTAGAATGCACGTACCGTGGGAGAAGCTGACCGCCGTGCGTCTCCAAACGAACGTCGTGAGCGGTGGCGGCGCTGACCGCCGTGCATCTCCACAAGAACGTCGCCAGCGGTGGCAGCGCGGCTAGAGGACGGCAGTCTATGAGAGCGTATTGTGGAAGCATACGACAGTCTATGAGAGCGTACTGATGTCCTCCATCTGCGATCTCGATGTATGGGGGCAGGGTTCAAGACCCGTGAGGTGAAGGTGCGGTCTCCGGCGAGGAAGAGTAGAACACGGGAGACGGACCGGCCAGTTGTCACACCATGCCATGCCGCCTCCCATGCCCTACTCATCCTCGGAGGAGTCTTGGACCTCGGCGGTGCCGGTGGATGTGAGGTCGATGATGATGGACATGGACGGTCTGTCACTTCACCTGCCACATGCGCCACCAAACATTGGACAGCGGCAAGTAGGATGCATGGCTGACGGTGCTCCCGTCATCAGCCGCCAGCGTGGCCACCACTTGTGCTGTCGCGTCCGCATCTGGCTACGCTGCTATTGCTTCGCGAGCAGCGACTTGAGCGAGGGCAGCGACCTCGAGCTTCATTCCCGAAGACAAGCTCTCCCATAGAGCATTCACGCTCGCGGTCATGCCGGATGTGGTGCCCGGTAGCAGGCGATGCGCTATGGTGTGGAGATTAGCTTGGCATTGCCGCTTTAAGTACTGCATTCCGGCGAGGCCAAGCATCCCGGTGCGTCATTAAGTCATCGGAGTTGGTTCCTCGGGCACCGAGCCTCTTAATGATGGCATACGGACGAACGACATGAATGTGGGCAGCTAGCGCCGGCTAGGAATGCACCGCGACGGCGCGAGGGACGAGGGTTTTTGGTGAGCTATGATAGTCAGCTACAGTCGTGGCAACGTTGGAGATGCCCTTTGCTCACATGCGATCACCACATGTCATTGAAAAAGCAAGACGACCTGGCATGGTCTCAGGTCCTGGGAATGCAGTTGGCCGCACTACAACACTCCATGGACGCGTCGCTGGGTGCGCGCACTTCGGCGCCCCGTGCATCCTCGATCAGCCAGGTGTTGATCTGCTGGTCGTGCCACAACGCTAACGCCACCCTCGACACACTGAAGCCGACCGTGTCCAGCGACGATGAGCGTGTCGCTCACCGCGGCCGCCGTGTCCAAAGGCGGTGCAGGAGCTATGCCATGTTGCTGGTCCCCACGACCCACATGAACGGTTGCTGGTGCCGAGGAGGTCATGGGCCAGCTCCTCCATTGGACTAGTCTGTGCCACGTCGTCCCAACGGGTGTGTCCCACATGTCGGTTTCCCTGTTTTCCTGGCCAAATTTGAGCGCCAGTGCTCCGCGTTGTGCATTAGGCACAGAACATGTGGTTTTTGTGCCCTGGTTCAAATGTGGTAGATTACCAAGTTGTTACCCTAGCCCCAAGTGTGGTGGTTTTGGGTACAGTACCACCCTTTTCGTTTTCAACTAGTGAAGCATAACACTTGATTAAGTAGTCGGATGGTGTGCTAATGTAAGTGTCCGACTGTTTGAAGGAATAATTGAGGTGTGCCCGGTCCGTGCCTGCATTTAGGGGGTCCAACTTATCATGTTATGACAGTAGTAACTATACTATCCCCTGCGTACTCCCCCTGTTTTTATTTACTCCGCATTTTAGCTTTGCTCAAAGTCAAACTTTGTAAACTTTGACAAAGTTTATAGACAGAAATAGTAACATATACAATAACAAATCAATACCATTAGATTTATTGAATATACTGTCACATCATATAGATTTGCTATTGTAAATGTTCATATTTTTCCTATAAATTTGGTCAAATTTTATGAAGTTTGACTTCATTCAATCCTAATATGCGGAGTAAATAAAAATTGAGGGAGTATCTTACTCCGTGACCAAGACGGAAGGGAAAACGAGACAACGTATTATTTATTTGAGCCGTTCAAGTATAATCATGTGGCGTTGCTTATTTCTCATTCCTCTCCAACCCTCTTCTCCATCGATCATGCCGCCCTCCAGTCGAGCCCATCCTCCCGCATGCCTCACTTGAACATTCCGTCGACTATCATTCGCGTGTGGGCCTAGACCATGCTTGTATTTCCAATGTTGTAATTTGTCCGACATGCATACAGACAAACGGTCCATTTAAAGTTTCACTTTGGCTCCACTACATGTCAGTTCCCATCTTAGTTTTGACATCCCATTCGGTTCATGCCCCGACACATCTTAACGAGATCGATTGATGTTGAGAGATCAATTGCGTGTCATGCAAGGAGATAAAGGTTTGGTAT